>NC_079189.1:201194770-201412270 GCF_029499605.1 Hyla sarda
TGGGAGTTGTAGTTTTGCAACAACTGGAGGTCCGCAGGTTGAAGACCACTGGTATTGGAGGTTGTACTCATGTGTCCCCACTGCTCCGGACCGTCACCGCTCGTCACCGCTGCCCTGGATGTCGCCTTCCATTGCTGTCGCCGCGTCCCCGGGGTGTCCCCGACGCTCCGGCAAGGCCTCTGCTTCCCGAGCATCATCGCTCTCCGTCGCCGCCATCATGTTGTTACGCACGCCGCTCCTATTGGATGACGGGACAGTATGCGCAGCGACGTGATGACGACGATGAAGAGCGCGGACAATGCAGGGGACCCAGAAGAGGACGCGCCGGAGCCCCGAGGACAGGCTATCCGGCAGTCTGCGCTGCCGGATAGCCATTTATGCTGTATAGGATTGCATTTTACAGATGTTCAACAATAGAATGAGGAAAATACATGAAGGGGAACAGGTAACAAAATCATAACAGTGGCCCATTTGGCTCCCTCTCTTCTATGTACTCCCCTGTTACTATGTCAGCAAATAGTTAGTTTGTTGACTTACTACCAATTCTTGAAACAAAAAAGGTGCAACTTGTCTTATACCCACTACTTTTTAATCTAAGAATCGAGATTAAATTGCACAAAGTGACATTACATGGATGAAGTAACAGATTTTGGTTTCCATTTAGCCTTCACGACAGCTAACCTAGAGTCCTACTCCACAATTCTGCAGGATTGTCAGCTTGACAATATTAAAGCATCTAATTCCATTAAACTTTTTGGTTTGTTTCCATTCCAATGCCACTGATCCCTAGTAAAGTTCAATATGATAGGATCATCTGGATTGTCTTGACAATCAAGGGACATGATGTCTTTTCATTGCCTACAGGTGTTAAAGGGGTACTCCGCCCCTGAACATCTTATCCCCTATCCAAAGGGTAGGGGATAAGTTGTCAGATCGTCGGGGTCCCGCTGCTGGGGACCCTCGGGATCGCCGCTGCGGCACCCCGCTATCATTACTGCACAGAGCGAGTTCGCTCTGTGCGTAATGACGGGCGATACAGGGGACGGAGCAGTGTGACGTCATGGCTCCACCCCTCGTGACCTCACGGCCCGCCCCCTTAATGAAAGTCTATGGCAGGGGGCGTGACGACTGCCACGCTACCTCCCATAGACTTGTATTGAGGGGGCGGACCGTGACATCACGAGGGGCGGAGCCGTGACGTAACGATGCTCCGTCACCTGTATCGCCCGTCATTACGCACAGAGCGAACTCACTCTGTGCAGTAATGATAGCGGGGTGCCACAGCGGCGATCTGACACCTTATCCCCTACCCTTTGAATAGGGGATAAGATGTCTAGGGGCAGAGTACCCCTTTAACAATAAGGATCTAGGATCATGCTATTTATGAACTACCATTTTATACTGATTTTGTTTGTTAATGAAGAAAACTAACATGGCCTGGTAACATATGGAGGGTACAATAGAATTAATGACTATGATATATAGTATAATTCTAAGATTTGATACTGTTCCTGACCTGCCAGACTTGCTACCCCATCCACCGCTTATTTACCCGTCACATTGAATGCAAAAAAAGAAGAAAGCAATAAACAAAACCAGAGTTTCAGTTTAATAGTTTTTTTGTTAATTATTCTCAAAAAGTAATTAAACAAAGTTGCATATAACTAAGAAGGTACCAATTAGACTTGAGCTAAACAGTCAGGCTATGTTCACCCGTTGAAATGTCCACACATAAAATCTCTGTGCACACATTCAGGAGACTGCAGGCGCTAGGACTGCACAAGAATGCGCCGTCTCATAGAGGGCTATGCATTCCGTGCGGTGTCCGCAGAAAGAATGAACAGGTTCATTCTTTCTGCAGACACAGAAAATAAAATTTCCAATCCAAAAATATCTGGCATGTAAATTCCACTATGCACACAGCGCAGCAGAATCCAATTCAAATTCAATTGGACTCTGCTGCAACGGAATTTGGGTGCGGAAATTTCAATGTGTGAACATAGCCTAAGATAATCACTCATTCTAAAAAAAAAAGCCAAAAGTAAAAAGTGACTGAAAAAACGTGTGTGGACTCATAATATCTCAGGTCTGGTACCAATCCAAACCACAGTTCCTCAAGAATAAAGAAAAACATAATAACATGCAATAGAAACCATGTCAAGAATGTAAAGTTATTTTTTGTCTAACATATCTATCTGTATTTTTCCTGAAATTCATATTTTGATACAGTTCTCACTGACATATTAATACCTTCAATTATGTGAAGAGGAATCAAATATATTTTCTATCCTGAAGTATTTCCTGTAAACCTCACAACTTAAAAATCTATTTTTTTTCTTTTTTTTTCTTTTTGTCAGACACAAACATCTTTAGTATGACTTTCGGGCATGTAATTTTAAAACGAGTCCTTCAACTTCTTAACAGTGCCGGGAGATCTGCTCCTGCTCCTGTAGTAATTATTTTATACTTCAGTAGGAAAAGTGTTGATATATTTTTAATCTTTGGTATGAAGCACTTTTCAAGTCCTGATAGCGACTACCCAATTATTGTTTTATACTTTGCATGAATACATCCACTAACACACAGGGAAAGAGGTTTTATTGAGCTTTCAGTAAAGGATTAAAAACATTGATTTACATTTTATACATGATGTGAACATAAAAAAGTAGCAATAAATGAGATATAGTACTACTACCTGATTAAAGCTTGCTGCATGTAAAAACTAGGCCAAGTACCTAATCCCCTTTTTGATCTGGAGGGAAAAAATATGCCTTTTTGCTGATGACAAGATCAGAACTGTCATTTCAAGGGTTACCAAAGTGATTAAGTATTCAAGCTAATGCTCTGCACGTGGCACTTATATAATACAATGTGTGCCACTTTTTTTCTCCCTCTTTGGTATTTATGTTTGGTTTGTTTTACCATATATACTCGAGTATACGCTGACCCGAATATAAGCCGAGGCCCCTAATTTTACCCCAAAAACACAGGAAAAGTTATTGACTCGACTATAAGCCTATTTCATCATCCAGACCTCCGTCATCAATCAGACCCCCATCATCATTACCCCCCCCCTTCATCATCACCGCCTGTCAATCCCTTCATCAGTCGTCTTCAACTTGGGTGTTGTAGTTTTGAAACCTCTGGAGGTCCGCAGGTTAAAGACCACTGTGGCCTTTGTCATCATCCAGCCCCCCCCCCCCCTTTTTGTTTTGTACTCACCTCCTTGGCGGGAAGTTAGGGTGAGCTAGTCCGGGCCATCTATGCTGCAGGGACCGTCCAGTGGGATGGTTAGTCGTTGGGGGCTGTCCATTTTCACCAGGGGGCCTCTTCTCCGCGCTTCGAGCCCAGACTAGTGATTTTGCCTTCACGACGACGCACAGGGACGTTGTGCATGAACGTCCCAGTGCGTCGTCGTCAAGGCAACATCACCACTCCGGGGCCGGGCCCGAAGTGCAGAGAAGAGGCCCCCCCGGTGAAAATGGACAGCCCGCAATGACTAATCATCCCCAACGGACGGTCCCTGCAGCATAGATGGCCCGGACCAGCTCACCCTAACTTCCCGCCGAGGGGGGGTGAGTACAAAACAAAGGGCGGGGGGCTTGATGATGATGTAGGCCGCAGTGGTCTTCAATCTGCGGACCTCCAGAGGTGTCAAAACTACAAAACCCAGCATGCTCCTGACAGCCGATGGCTGTCCGGGCATGCTGGCAGTTGTAGTTTTGCAACATCTTGAGGTCCGCATATTGAAGATGACTGATGAAGGGATTGACAGGCGGAGAGTTCACTTGAGTATGAGTCGAGGGAGGCGTTTTCAGCACGAAAAATCGTGCTGAAAAACTCGGCTTATACTCGAGTATATACGGTACTTTAAACATAGGCCTTTCTTCGTGTGACGGTTGTGCTTTTAAGGGAGGCAGCTGATCTATTAAAAATCTGCATACTTTAACAAAGCGGGTATGAGCCAAATGACTGCACAGTGCTAGTTTTCCTGACACTTTGTACCAGCCTTGCTGTAAAGTGAGAAGCGACAGCCGGGATACGGCAATACAAAAATGCAGACACATGCTCTAAAACAAGGACTTTATGTAAGAGCAAGGAGGTCAACTGCATTGTTTTTATCTGTTTGTATATTTATTTATTAATTTATGTATTTATTTATTATCTACAGATAAAATATTGTGACTAAACGCAATGCTGCTATTATTATTGTCTTGTGTTATGTATGTTTACATGGCCTATTCTTTTGATAACTTTGTTCTACATGTCTAATATAATAATAGATATTATAATATCTGTAATATGTAATAACTACTAGTAAGAAACAACATTCTCGCCTAACACTTTTCCATGGCTCCATTTTTCCACGGAACACTGTTGGCAATCACCTCTGAAAGACAATAACTTTGCGGGCTGAGTAGGTTGGAAGCAGACAGATGAAACTGATCCCAGTGGCCCAAAGGATGACACACGATGAGCTGTGCTAATGTAATCTCTGCACGTATCACATGTTTCCTGTGCATTATCCATTTCTGAATAGTCGTCAATGGCTGCTGGTTCTAATACAATTTCAAACGACTTTCTAAGTGCACAACCGAGCTCTTTTCCTTAAATATCTTCACTGCAGTTCATGCCCTCTCTCACTGCCAAATAACTAAGCTTGAAGAACGTATTGAACTTATTGTCAGACTCGTTTGCCAATAGAAAACAATCATTATTCTGAATTATTAAAATAGGTGTCGGTACCTTCCCGTTTGCTTTTTAAATTATACAATATTAGTTCTATAATATACAGAATAAATACCAACCAAAAGAATATCTACTCTGTATTTCTAATCTTTTCATTCCATAAAAGACACATTTTCAGATTGCTACTTTCTTTTTATTAGTAAATGTTAAATTACATGATGCAGGAATTTTGGTAAAAATGTTGAGACTTAACCAAAACTAAACCAAGACTTAGGGTACCTTTACACGTGAGTATTTTCTGCTGCAGATCTGCTGCAGATTTGCTTTAGCAGATTTTGCTGTCCATTAAAGTCAATGGGCACCAAAATCTGCAGCAGCAGATCTGCAGAAATAATATGCAAGTTTGAACGTACCCTTAAAGGGTGCCCCTTTAAGGGTACGTTCAAACTTGCATATTTTTTCTGCAGATCTGCTGCTGCAGATTTTGGTGCCTATTGACTTTAATGGACATCAAAATCCTGTGGAAAACTTTTTTTTTAAATCAACTGGAGCCAGAAAGTTAAACAGATTTGTAAATTACTTCTATTAAGAAATATCAATCCCTCCAGTACTTTTTAGGGGCTATATACTACAGAGGAAATGCTTTACTTTTTAGATTTCTCTGATGTCATGACCACAATGCTCTCTGCTGACCTCTGCTGTCCATTTAAGGAACTGTCCAGTGCAGCATATGTTTGCTATGGGGATTTTCTCCTGCTCTGGACAGTTCTTAAAATCGACAGCAGAGAGCACTGTGATCATGACATGAAAGAAATCTAAAAAGTAAAGCATTTCCTCTGTAGTATATAGCCCCTAAAAAGTACTGGAAGGATTAAGATTTTTTTTAATAGAAGTAATTTACAAATCTGTTTAACTTTCTGGCACCAGTTGATTTAAAAAAAAAAAAAAAAAAAAAGTTTTCCACAGGAGTACCCCTTTAACCTCTTAAGGACGCAGGGCGTATGGATACGCCCTGCATTCCGAGTCCTTAAGGACGCAGGGCGTATCCATACGCCCGTGGGAATTCCGGTCCCCACCGCTAGCCGGTTGGGGACCGGAGCAGGATGCCTGCTGAAATCGTTCAGCAGGCATCCCGGCATATCGCCCAGGGGGGTCATTATGCCCCCCCATGTCGGCGATTGCCGCAGATCGCTGGACAATTCAGTCCAGCGATCTGCGGCGATTCCGGGTCAATCGGGTCTCCAGTGACCCGGTACTACTGGCTGTTCGGGGCCGTCTCTGACGGCCCCGAACAGCCAGAGCCTGCAGGGGTGAGGTGGCACTGGTGCCACCTCACGATCGCCCTGATTCGTCGGCCGGATTACCGGCCGACCAATCAGGGCGCCTGCTGCGGGTGTCACTCCCGCACCCGCTCCGCCCCTCTTCCGGAGGGCGTGAGCGGGTGCGGGTAGACGACCCCGGGTGCTGGGGACCCCGATCCCCGGCGTCCATACTGGGATCGGGGCCCCAGGAGCGACGGCGGCGGCGAGGGACAGCCTGCGATGGAGCAGCAGCAGGAGGTGAGTTACAGCCTCCTGCTGTTGCTTAGCAACAGCTCCCAGCATGCAAAAAGGGCATGCTGGGAGCTGTAGTTATGCAACAGCAGGAGGCAGACCACCACAACTCCCAGCATTCCCTTATGGGCATGCTGGGACTTATGGTTTTGCAACAGCTGGAGGCACATTTTTTCTATGGAAAAGTGTACCTTCAGCTGTTGTATAACTACAACTCCCAGCTTGCACAAACAGCTAAAGTGCATGCTGGGAGTTGTAGTGGTGCATCTGCTGGTTGCATAACTACAACTCCCAGCATGCCCGTTGGCTGTCGGTGACTGCTGAGAGTTGTAGTTTTGCAACAGCTGAAGGCACACTGGTTGTGAAACTTAGAGTTTTTTTTTTTACCTAACTCAGTGTTTCATGACCGGTGTGCCTCCAGCTGTTGCAAACTACAACTCCCAGCAGTCACCTTACACCATGCACCGTACATGCTGGGAGTTGTAGTTTTGCAACAGCTGGAGGCACACTGGTTTTGAAACACTGAGTAAGGTCACAAACTCCGTGATACATAACCAGTGTGCCTACAGCTGTTGCAAAACTAAAACTCTCAACATGTACAGTCTGTCAGCGCATGCTGGGAGTTTATAGTTTTGCAACAGCTGGATGTCCCCCCAAATGTGAATGTACAGGGTACACTCACATGGGCGGAGGCTTACAGTAAGTATCGGGCTGCAAGTTTGAGCTGCAGCAAATTTTCTGCAACAGCTCAAACTGCCAGCGAGAAACGCCCGTGCGACTGTACCCTAAAAACACTACACTACCACAAAAAATAAAATAAAAAGTAAAAAAACACTACATATACACATACCCCTACACAGCCCCCCTCCCCTCCCCAATAAAAATGAAAAACATCTGGTACGCCACGGTTTCCAAAACGGAGCCTCCAGCTGTTGCAAAACAACAACTCCCAGTATTGTCGGACAGCCGTTGACTGTCCAGGCATGCTGGGAGTTTTGCAACAGCTGGAGGCACTCTGTTTGGGAATCACTGGCGTAGAATACCCCTATGTCCACCCCTATGCAATCCCTAATTTAGGCCTCAAATGCGCATGGCGCTCTCACTTTGGAGCCCTGTCGTATTTCAAGGCAACAGTTAAGGGTCACATATGGGGTATCGCCGTACTCGGGAGAAATTGGGCTTCAAATTTTGGGGGGTATTTTCTGCTTTTACACTTTTTAAAAGTGTAAAGTTTTTGGGAAAAGAAGCATTTTAGGTAAAAATTTTATTTTTATTTTTTTACATATGCAATAGTCGTGAAACGCCTGTCGGATATTAAGGTTCACTTAACCCCTTGTTACATTCCCCGAGGGCTCTAGTTTCCAAAATGGTATGCCATGTGGTTTTTTTTTGCGGTCCTGGCACCATAGGGGCTTCCTAAATGCGGCATGCCCCCAGAGCAAAATTTGCTTTCAAAAAGCCAAATGTGACTCCTTCTCTTCTGAGACCTGTAGTGCGCCAACAGAGCACTTTTCACCCGCATATGGGGTGTTTTCTGAATCGGGAGAAATTGGGCTTAAAATTTTGGGGGGTATTTTCTGCTATTACCCTTTTTAAAAATGTAAAACTTTAGGGAAACCAAGCATTTTAGGTAAAAATTATTATTTTTTTTTACATATGCAAAAGTCGTGAATCACCTGTGGGGTATTAAGGTTCACATTACCCCTTGTTACGTTCCCCGAGGGGTCTAGTTTCCAAAATGGTATGCCATGTGGGTTTTTTTGCTGTTCTGGCACCATAGGGGCTTCCTAAATGTGACATGCCCCCCAAAAACCATTTGACGCTCCTTCCCTTCTGAACCCTCTACTGCGCCCGCCGAACACTTTACATAGACATATGAGGTATGTGCTTACTCGAGAGAAATTGGGTTTCAAATACAAGTAAAAATTTTCTCCTTTTTACCCCTTGCAAAAATTAAAAAATTGGGTCTACAAGAACATGCGAGTGTAAAAAATGAAGATTGTGAATTTTCTCCTTCACTTTGCTGCTATTCCTGTGAAACCCGTAAAGGGTTAAAACACTTACTGAATGTCATTTTGAATACTTTGGGGGGTGCAGTTTTTATAATGGGGTCATTTATGGGGTATTTCTAATATGAAGACCCTTCAAATCCACTTCAAACCTGAACTGGTCCCTGATAAAAAGCGAGTTTCAAAATTTTGTGAAAAATTGGAAAATTGCTGCGGAACTTTGAAGCCCTCTGGTGTCTTCCAAAAGTAAAAACTCATCAATTTTATGATACAAATATAAAGTAGACATATTGTATATGTAAATAAAAAAAATTATTTGGAATATCCATTTTCCTTACAAGCAGAGAGCTTCAAAGTTTGAAAAATGCAAAATTTTCAAATTTTTCATCAAATTTTGGGATTTTTCACCAAGAAAGGATGCAAGTTACCAAAAAATTTTACCACTATGTTAAAGTAGAATATGTCACGAAAAAACAATCTCGGAATCAGAATGATAACTAAAAGCATTCCAGAGGTATTAATGTTTAAAATGACAGTGGTCAGATTTGCAAAAAATGGCCGAGTCCTTAAGGTGAAAAAGGGCTCAGTCCTTAAGGGGTTAAAGGAGTATTGTTTTGGCTCTAAGGTCAGAGTCAACAGTACATTTAAAATCACTTGCACTACAGCACTTCCAGGTGTAGGTCTCGTGCATGAAAATGGAAGAAAGTGGCGCATAGAGGTAATAAAATCAGATTAATCTGCATCATAACTTGCCATCATGGGCTCAAAGGCTGAAGAAAAAAAATTATAGAATACCACTATTAAAGGGTTATATAGAGAACAGAAATGATAAAAGGGTGGGGGCCACTCAGACAACATCAGCAATATTATCCAATGAAATGGAGGCGTGCTTTCAGCCACATGAGATGATTGCTATGGAGTACCTGCCCCCCCATGTTTCAGAAGTTATACTTCCAAGAACTTGCAAGGTGGATGTGGAGGACTATTTATTAAATTAACCTATTGGTGGCAGTACAATGGATTAGATTGGTACACAATACAAGACCAATTGTGTACCCTGGCAATCTTCTCTTGTTCTTTTTTTGTATTGTTTTTTTGTTTTTTAACAAAAAGATGGAAAGGTATAATTTTGTATCTATATCCACCAAAGCACTATGGTAATAAGAACATTTTACTATCAAGCAACCAGCTCTGGGAGTCAGAATTTTTAATTGGCTTGTTTAATAAAATACAATAAACTTATTTTAGTCATCAGCATGCTACAACTATGCAAATGCAACAATTACAGCTGCATAATTTATGAAGATCAATAGAAAACAGTGAATATGGGCACAAATTATACTAAACATTTAACTGAGATTTTATTATACACTGAGAGTGATTTCCTAGGAATAATGCAGTATTGACTTAAAGTGTGCTTCATGTATTGCTACTTATTTCCATAATAAGACAATACAACAGCTGCCTTTTTACAAAAACTGTAGGAGTGAAAATGCACCGCTATTCAGAATTCGCAGAAAATTAATATGTTTAAGTAATGTTCCTTTTAACGCATTGATTGGGGTATATAAAACAGCTCTGCGTCCAAATGAGGTCACATAGTAACCATAATGACACGTGCGTCTTCAATAGCAAGCTCATCAGGGCTCATTTTATTAACTTTGCCCCCCACATCCCTCATAGATTGATGCATATTTTTTGGTAATGTTGTACAGTTTAACCCTATTTTTATTGAAGGCTTACAGTCACACATGGTAGATGTGTTGTAGAAGTCTCGGCCAATATCCCATTCGTTTGCATAGGGCTTGCAAAATGCTATGAGATGAATGGAACTGATTTTAAATAGAAATTCCACCACAGATCTGTGTGAAAATACCCTTTATGGGGGATCATGGGATCAAATAAATTACAATCAATTTATTACACAGCTGGACTAGGTCCATTTTGGAAAGATATGGTTGGTTGTTACTTCTGCTTATATAGTAGGAGACTTCAGCTGGGGAAACCAAAGCTATAACAACACTGTTAAAGGGAATCTGTCATCACTTTCATGCTGCCTGAACCATAAGTCATTGGGGCAATCTCTGGTGGCTTCTCCTTATCTCTTTAACATTTATTGATAGATCTCCCCTGTTTAGGTTTAGTTAGAGATCTGGAAGAAGCCACCGGGAACCACCATAATGACACGTGGTTCAGGCAACATAAAAATGACAGGTTCCCTTTAAGAAAATGTTCCAGAAATTTGGTCTTACACTGCTTGATGAAAATGAAAAATTCACATCATATTACATAATATAAAAACACTATGGAGGGTATTTATTAAACCATGTAAGTCAATTTTCTGGTGTACAAAAAAGTGAAAATTGTTCTTTTTTTGCCACTTTTGCCATTTCCTTTGTAGAGGAGCATAATGGGAGAGGCCTGGCCTCCTGAACTCGGGGAGAAATCAGAAATTGAAATAAATTGTACCTGATATCTATGCAGATTGATATTATTGGCACACAGTCACTTTGTGGCATCTTCTTCCAACATACTCCCTTTTTTTTATATATATTTTTTTTATCAACTGGTGCCAGAAAGTTAAACAGATTTATAAATGACTTCTATTAAAAAATATTTATCCTTCCAGTACTTATTAGCTGCTGAATACTACAGAGGAAATGTTTTCTTTTTGGAACTCAGAGCTCTCTGCTGACATCATGACCCCAGTGCTCTCTGCTGACACCTCTGTCCATTTTAAGAATTGTGCAGAGTAGGAGAAAATCCCCATAGAAAACATATGGTGCTCTGGACAGTTCCTAAAATGGACAGAGATGTCAGCAGAGAGCTCTGTGCTCATGATGTCAGCAGAGAGCACTGTGTTCCAAAAAGAAAATGATTTCCTCTGTAGTATTCAGCAGCTAATAAGTACTGGAAGAATTAAGATTTTTTAATAGAAGTAATTTACAAATCTGTTTAACTTTCTGGCACCAGTTGATTAAAAAAAAAAAAAATTTCCATCGGAGTTTCCCTTTTAAGGAAATCTGTCATCCGTGGTCCGGTTTTCATGCTTTGGGTCCAACTTGGAGCATGGGCAGAGCTTTGTGACATTACTGCTCCTGCATCTCTGCCGGGTTGCGCTGCTAGCAAACAACAGCGTTGACATCACAAAGCTCTACCCATGCTGCTTGTCTTCCCCGAAATGGAAGATCCAGAAGAACATAGTGATCAGAATGGGATCCGGTTAGTATCGTTGCCATCAATGTCACCTGCACTACCTGTCTGTATCGATAGATTAGTGCAGGTGAACTAATGTCAGATTCCCTTTAAGACCAGCACCTAAATTGGCATTCTTTAGTGAAGTTCCCCTATATATTTTCTTCTGGAACCACACTGAACATTCTTAAAGCTGAAAAATTCAGAACCTCAATTATGAAAGTAGAGGGTTAAAAAGTCACCAAAAGTCACTTTCTAACACCCTTATCATTATAGGGTAAAATAGCTTCTAAAGGGAACTAAAATTTCATTGTCTCCATCAGTAAAAATTCCCAAAAAACTTTCCACTTCACAGGAGGCAGCCAACCTCATATAAAGTTACACTGTGCCCAGATGTTTGAGATATTACATTATAATATATATGTTTCTGGAAAAAAATTTGAATAAATGAACAAAAACGGCGAGGGTGTAATTGAAATGAGAAATTTTCGCATCCATGGAAATGTTTTCTTAACAGATTGCTGCGGAAAGCTGCCTCAAGGTTTTTTGATTAAATTAATGATGGAAGTGATAAGCTCCATTAACGTTTCTGTTTCCGGAGGGAAAATTGCCATGGTGTACCACCCTGTTTTACGTCCCCTGGAAACCTTGTGTTCAGAGATAGAATTGTTAATTGAGGCCAGTGCAGGGCACAAGGACGCTATGTTTTATTAGTATGCAAATGAAGGCAGAGAAGTCTCATCCACCATTGCTGTAGTGATGTCTAACATAGTGCAATCTTCGGTAGTTAACCCCCATGTTGGTTCAAAAGATCAATGCCCTTAGTAAGGCTTGAACTTCTTTTTTATCCTTACTTTATATCTGCTATAATATATCTGCTACCTGGAGACTGAGCTATGAAATGGTAGTTGTCAGGGCCTAGAGCTATATAACCAAGACAGTGAAATGAGCATATTGAGAGGAGCACAAAGCGTGCCAAGATCCATTCACATTCCATATGTAAACATAACTTTACATTGAATTAGCAGAAAATCATTTAAACTAAGTATATTAAAAAGTCATGTTCAAATAACAACAACTAGGCAATAAAATCATGTACAGTTATTTACTGAGTCTCTATTAGATACATATATTGCCATTAATTAATTATCATGCTGTTACTTAGTATCTCTATTCATTCTACTATGATTAGGAAGCAATAAGCAATTTTATTTATTTATTTTCTAAATCTTTTTTTAAAATTGTACAAAAAAATGCATGTTACAGATTTGTGTAGACCTGGCTTAAAGGATATAATAAGCTGATCAGTGAGGGACCCCACTGATCATGTGAACAAAGGTCCCTTTTCCCCCGAATAAATAAAGCAGCAGTTTGCATGCTCGACTGTTCTGCCATTCAATCTTAAAGGGGAACTCCAGTACATCAGTTCTTATCCCCTATTTACAGGATAGGAGATAAGGATCTGATCACGGGAGGGTCCAACCACTGGGACCTCCCACAATCTCCTGCCTGGCACCCCAGCTCTCTTCGTGCATGTAGCAATCACTGCTCTGCGATAACTTTTAATTTTGGGATGACTCCCTTAAGTCATTCTATTCTATGTAATGAAAATAAAAAGAGATAACAAAGGAAGGAGGAAGACATGGCTTAATCACATATGAATGATAAAACATAATATTACAGCAATAGGAAACCATTAGGTAATAATATAGCCTGCTGAATACTTTAATTTAGTTGAAAAAATATAATAGTAAAAAGGTAATTTCAGTGACCTTATATTAAGGGATTGCAGTTGCAAAACCCTTGTTAAGGTTTATTAAGTCAGATAAGCTGTAAATAAATGTCAACATTTTGCTGAATGTTATGGTGGTTTGTGCTTTTGCCATGGCCAGTGAATTGACTTCAGTGGTAGGAGCAGTTGTAACTGGCTACTATCGGTAAGCTGAACATAGGAGAAACTGTTCAAGGATTGTAGGCTAGCTAGGCATGCCTATACAAGTAAATATTGATTCTTTATTTTATGAATTTGTCAATACTCAAGTAAAAGCAGTGGTTTGGTGGGAGGTCACCCATATCTTCTGTATGGGTGCCTGCTGCTAGAAGAGATCCTAATCCTCAATAGCAGGTCCCATGCCTATGTTAGGGATTCTGATTCTATTAATATTCACAATGTAAACTGTATACTTTTAATCTGTTGCTGCATTCTATCCTCACTGCTATTTTATTAGATCTCGGCGAAATGAGTCAATAAAACAAATGTCTTCATGCAGAGAGAGACTCTTCATTGGATAATCTGTAATGAGATACTACAGGGCAGAATTTTACAACCCCACAATTTGTTTTTCCATTTTCTTTATGTGTGGTTATCGTTCAGGATTACATTACTAGTCACCTAGTAGTACGTTTAGATTGTCTTGTCTGATTAAAGAGGCCGCTCACTTGACGATAAACCTATTGGTCCATCCCCCAAAAAATAAGATATTCTACTTTTAGTATTTCAGAAAAGTGCAGGTTTCTAAAAGGCTGCATCAGTTTTTAGTTCACTCACACAGACATTAAATTGACTAAAACTTTGTATCAAGTAGTTTAAAAAAGTTGTGTAAGGGCTTTATTTAATCGGATGACGGTGGGCAAGAGATCAGCACTGACCAGCACCGATCTTGATGATTGACACTCATTTGCTGAGCCATTAAAAGGCCGCACACAAAATGTGATCAGCCGATGAATAAGTATTTGGTCGTTCGTTGACCCTTTCACACAGGCCTATTATCATGAAAGAACGTTCCTAGTATTTTAAAAGGCCTTAAGATGTGTTCATGTCACCTTTTGGATTAGGTGATTATTATGATTTATTACGCATTCCTAGACACATGACATTTCAGCTGTACACCTGTCTTCTCATAGCATGTTCAATCTAAAAAGTTGAGGTAAGAACCATTTTTACATTAGAATAGAAATGGAAAAAAGCAAAACTGGTGCTCAAAGGAAGGTTTTATCAAATCTTATATCTATTCAGGCTCCATTAAAACCTTACTCCAGCTCGTCCTGAGACCGTAAGCGGTGTATGATGCGGGCTCCTGACCCGCATCATACCGGCCGGCCCCCAGCTGATTCCTGTAGCTGAGGGCCGACGTTGATAGCCGACATGCGGCAATCACCGCGGCCGGCTATTTACCCTTTAGATTGCCACTGTCAAAGTTGACAGCGGCATCTAAAGAGACATTTAAACCATCCCTGGTAGTCAAGTGGGGTCGATCGCCCCCCTGCAGGCAATCAACTGCTGAGGTAGTGGAAGGGTTTATCTCTCTTCCTGTGCTGGCTGCTGCACGGAAAATGATAAAGCCTGGCAGGACCAGGCTTTATCAACCATGTGCAGAGCACACAGATCAATGTGGTTCTATGGAACCACCATATCCAAGTTGAAAGGAAAAATTTTAGAAGAAAACCAAGAAATACTGGAAACTTCGAAGGTGAAGAAATCTCTGGAACACCTTAAACAGCTAAAAGAAAGTAAAAACAATGTTATAGGGTCAGGTATATGGGAGGGATAATATTTGCCTCCTGTCTTTAATAAAATCTATACTTTCCGTCATAAAGACTAGGACAATCTCCAATTTTATTACAAGACTGGAGACTTTTATTATATGCAAGTTTAAAGCTATTTACTATAAAACAGTATATGATAACATTATGGATAGGATTAAAAGACAGACATAAATACTAGAGATGAGCGAACTTACAGTAAATTCGATTGGTCACGAACTTCTCGGCTCGGCAGTTGATGACTTTTCCTGCATAAATTAGTTCAGCTTTCAGGTGCTCCGGTGGGCTGGAAAAGGTGGATACAGTCCTAGGAGACTCTTTCCTAGGACTGTATCCACCTTTTCCAGCCCACCGGAGCACCGGAAAGCTGAACTAATTTATGCAGGAAAAGTCAGCAACCGCCGAGCCGGGAAGTTCTCGACGAATCGAATTTACTGTAAGTTTGCTCATCTCTAATAGATACATGTGAGTCAGGTGTGAATTAGAGGTTTTAGAGGTAGACTCAGAAGACCAGTTAGCAGTCTTGAGAATGTAATTTAAGGAACCACCCGATTGTACTAGTTTAGTGGACATAGCACCTCTGGTAGAATGAACACCAAATATAGAAGTGTCTATGCCAGCCATGGACATGGATTGTTTCATCCACCTGGTCAAAGTGGGAGAAGAAACAGGACGGTGAGGTTTGCAATATGAAATAAGTAGTTGAGAATCGGACAGAAGTCTGAGTGGTGCAGTTCTTAATTCATATGATTTTAGATAACGGACTAACGGACTTCCCTTTTCTGAAGAGGGAAAGGAGGATAAAAGACTGTATGTAAGTTAGTCTTGGTCCATCTAGAGATAGAAAATTGAACACTAGTAGGTAAGTATTGTCTTCGAGAAATGTCTAAAGCTTTGATGTCTGAAACTCTTTTAATGGATATTAGACAGAGAATGATGGTGAGCTTAAAAAATAATAATTTAATAGACAGGAAATTGTTATCATCCCATGAAAGTAATAAGTTAAGAAGGATATTAATAACCCGAGTTGAATGATATTTAGGACGAGGAGGTCTCTTAAAATGGATCCCAATTTTCAAACCAAGGGATGTTTGTCTATGGGTAAGTGATCTATGGGATCTATGAGACTGAAGGATATAGCAGATTAATATAAATTGATGGTACGGTAAGCTTTACCTGAGTCAAAGGATTCTGAAAGAAAATTTTAACAGGAACATGTCCCGTTGTGAGCACCAGTGAGTCCATAATTCCCAGGCTGATCTATAAGCTGATTTGGTACCTGGAGCCCAGGCTACTGAGAGGATGTTCTTAGAAGATTGTGAAAGTATTGGGATAAGTTCTGAAGACCTAAAAGTTTACATGCTATCAAGGACAGGTGATTCGATATAACTAGAGGATGAGGATTCCTCAATGGATCTTGAAGTAGATGTAGATGAATCGGAAGAATTCTCGGAACGTCGATTGTCATTCAGAGAATGTGGGGAAACAATGATTGGGAAGGCCACCAAGGAGTGATATGGATCATGGTGGATTTCAGGATGCGGACTTGATGAAGGACCCTGGAAAGGAGGGCAAAAGGCGGAAACGCATAGGAGTTCCTGAGGCCACAGTTGAAGGAAGGCGTCCACTCCCAAGGATTCCGGATGATCTAAATGAAGCGGACCCCAGAAGGAATTGATCTGTTGAAAAATGTTGGGATCTAATCTCCAGTCGCTGGAGTCTGTCAAATAACGGGAATTGCAATCTGCCACTGAATTGGAAAGACCAGGAAGGTACTCCGCCTTCAAAATTATGTTTCTGTCCAAACAAAATTGACAAATATCTTGTGTAATATTGGTGAGAAGTTTTGAAGTTGTGCCGCCTAATTGGTTGAAATTACAACAATGAGAAAACGTTTTTGCAAGACTTTTCAAAGCGAAGAAACCTGCAAGGAGTTCTAAATAATTGATATGGATATGTTTTGAAGAGGGAGACCATTTTCCTCCTGTGGTAAGTGAACCGTAACAAGCTCCCCATCCAGTCAGACTTGCGTCTGACAATATGGTCAACTCTGGTATTGTTTTGAAGATTGTTTTTCCGTTCCATGATTGAATGTGAAGAAGCCAACAACGAAGTTCTTCTTTGGCTTCTGGGAACAATAGAATTTTGTCTGAATATATTAGGCCTTTTCTGAGGTGATGGAACACCTTTTTTAAGGAAGCCTGAGCTTTATCTAAAGATGAGAAGATGCCTACATGTTTGTAAAGTTCCTTTAGAAAGGAATCTCCAAATAATAAAGCCTCACTGGGAGAATTTAGATCTGAGGATGCCAATTGAGATAATTGGGGATCCTATTTCATAAGTATTGAGTGTCTGCTTTCTGCGCAAAAAGCTGAATTTACATTTCCAAAAATATATATCGCCCTTTGGGCCCATCCTTTCGAGATATTAATATCTATGGGTCTGCCAGTGGAAGTAGCCTCTTCTGTCATAAGTAATATCATGGTCAAAGGGCCAAGAAGATCTAAAAACCTATCTTGACAAGCTCTAAATTAGCGATCAAGACCATTTTTTGGGTTCTTGCTGGATTTGAGCAGGTATTTAATTAATATGGGATCAATTTCCGGTGTAGCGGCTGCATTAGATTGTAATGATGGGCGAGGGCATTCTAAAAGTTACTGTTTGTCATCTACTACCTTTTACCTCTGTATTAGAAAATGTGGCTAAAATAGAAAATGAAAAGACGAGGGGAAGCAGACAATTCAAATACTTTTATGTCTGTGTTTTGGGTTTTTCACCTAGCCCTATGTTGACAAAATTGGATTTTGTATCTGACCTACTTGGCTTTGTGAAATTAAATAGATGAAGGTTTGCTTTGTTATATTCAATGTTTTGCTATGCATCATGTCCCTTAAGTTTAATGGAGTGGAAATACACTGCGGCAGTAGCACAGTAATGTTCTGTTCTATGTCTTCCTAAATTTTGTTACTATCAAACCTGGAAATCGACTTTTGTGTTTTGCATGTATTCTTTGTGTCCTGTACCAGGTAAAACTAACTATCCAGTTGTATAGCTAAATTCATTTTGCTGCATATATGGTCTTGAATATTGGAAAACTACTCAGTGATTGAAATACTCAACATAGGCCAACTTACAGCTTAGTAATATATGAAGCGTAGAAGCATGCAATGCATCATTTTATGTTTGCTTTCAATTATTTTTTTTTGTATAGCAATTTGCTCTAATCTCATCCATTCTACTTATATGATAGTAGGAGCATGTTGACAATGTCACTGATATTGGACCGGGCATGTTTTCAATAAAGCTACACCAGTTCTGTATGACACAGAAATTGGTTTTTGGGAAGATGAATGACACAAGTTTTTTTTTTTTGGAGCAGCTACAAGGGTGAGAGGGTATTTAAGTGCTGCAAATCAAAAATTTAAACCAAGAAAACTGCTTTATTTATATAATTTTGTGAAGTCTTCCAGTTGCAATGTTTACACATAGCTTTGTGGACATGAGAAATGCTTCTGTGTGTACAACCAATTTTACCTTGCATGTGACCGAAACGCGTTGTTGACATACTGGCTTTTTGAAATGGATCGATTAACCACTGGAGATTTTATTTTGTCTGGGAGCTGGATTTTCTTCTTCTATTTCTATCTGTCTGTCTGTCTATCTATTATCTTTATTTATGTATCTAGTCTAATTGGTCTGTGCTCACTTAATCCCTACAAAGGCTGGAAGTAGGTGAGCAGTGCTGGTTTACTTTTTCTGAGGCTGTGAGATATATCTTACTGTCATGGTTGGTATAATAAAATCCATAAAAGTGATGGGTACCAACCAAGGGCCAGCCAAAAGAGGTGGTCATTACAAACGTACAAATCCCCGCTAACTATGTAGTCCTGCTGCTAATAACTTTCAAATTTTGCCATACACACACACACACATGCAAAGCAGCTCATCACACCACCTACTGAGTACTGAGTGCCTTTGCATATTTCTTCACCCAGAAGCCCGCAGAGTGCAAATGGCCTTTTTGAATCTCTGTACACCGAAAGCAGTGCTCCTCCCTAAGGAGAATACTTATGCCATATATATATATATATATATATATATATATATATATATATATATATACATATATATATAAATTTTTTATACAAACACATTTAAATGGGGAAAAAATGTAAATCACCAATAAAATATTGATATACCTACCAAATAAGTTCACAAAGTTACAAGATGGACAGTACACTCCTTACTACTGTAGTCGATTCATATGCGTCAGCGTAAAACAATTAACCCATTGTAATTGTATCACTTCGGGTACTTATGCTCTCTAATAGGCTCTGTAATGAAGTATTGATCTGGCACGCTAATCTGAAGGAAATTAATAACAAGCTGTCAATGCACTTTCATGTGAATTCATTTCTGCTCCTTCTCTCCAATACTAAATACTGCCATTGCAAAGAATGTGTGTGCCCTTGAGCCATAACAATCAGACATTTTGTACTGCTTGATCCAATTTCAATGACCTTTCAAGGCAAAGCCCCTTTTTGTCCTCGTCTACTCACAGACAAATGGAAATCTTGTTTGTCCTGCGTGAAGGTTTAGAAAACTTGTGTTCGGTATTATTCATTCTACGAATGTTAATTCACGTTTGCTCTTTCAATTTGGACTTATGTTTATTAATATTTAATCATTTATTATATACGGTGTTTATAACGTGATAGACACACTGAAATTTTAAGGTAACAAACTCAAAACGGACCGGTAACCTTTTTCTATCTCTGCATTGTCAATAAGTCACCTGCTTCTACTGAATTCTTGGTGAAAACTTATAAGAGAAACATAGATTAGAAGACGTTCAATCAGACGGGTTATTACGCCATTTGTTTCCCCCCTGACAAATAAATTGGCTCTTGTTATCTAATCCCATTAGCCGGTTTCCAGGGAGTCAGGTGAGATAATGAGTGGTTAATCATCATGTATCTTCCTTAGCCTTAGGTATAGAAGAGGCTCGCACACGGCTTTTCTCCAGTCAAACTATGTGTGGAAAGAATGAATACACTTTGTGGGCAGCCTATAACAAATCATTATGCCTCTCTTTATTCTTCAACAGTTATCTGATGCCCTTGGGTATGTTGTTGAAATAGTAGCTGGCTTTTTAGACTGCTAACAATTTTTTGTGTAATATAATATGCGAGAATGCCTTATACTGTACATACATTTTCTTAGGTTTTATAACTTTTTGTCATTGATTTCCGGATCTTTCTTTTTTTTTTTTCGATTTATGGTGACAGGTTATGAAACATATAAATCAAAGGAAAGGAACCGAATCACTGACCAACATCTTAGTTTCAACCTGACTATAATTTTTTGATCTTGCAGAATTATTAGAGCTTCATACAAAAGCAGCTGAAACTTGCATATGTATAGTTTTATGGTGCTGCTTTATGTCTATGGGAGGGGGCGTGATGGCCATCATGCCCCCTCCCATAGACATGAATAGAGGGGGAGTGGCGTGACATCACGAGAGGGCGTGGTGTGACATCACGTCTCCAGTCCCGGAAACAAAGAGGTTTCCGAGACTGAAAACGCAGCCCCGCACAGAATACGGGTGCTGCATGGAAATAGCGAGGATCCCAGCAGTGGGATCGGGGATTCTTTGGATAGGGGATAAGATGTATTTGGCAGGATTACCCCTTGAAATCTAAAAATCCAGTAGGATTTACGGTTAGCCAACTGCTGAAACCTATTGGACTAATGTTCAGGAATTTCTTCAATTATAGATAACCGCAGTGTCTTCCAATCCCCCATGTACTGAACCCACATGGTGAGAAACATTCTGGTTCATAAAATTGTGCTGAATGTTGAAGCAGTGTTTGTTCATTCTTGAACGCACTGTGTGTACAGTGCATCCAATATATTGTACACCACAACAACATGTCAAGAGATAAACCACAAATTGAGATGTACAAGAGAAGGAGTTACTAATTGTATAATTAATAAGAGTTTTACAATTAATAACTAACTGGGTGGCACCCAGTGAATCCCCCGAGAGAAGGAGAGGGAGTTACTGTTTGTATGATTGCATGCCTGAGTGGCCGTAGGGAGGAGCAGTAGCCAGAGATATACCATCTATATCTTTACTTGAGTGGTGCCGAGGTCTGCACAACTCAGCCAGGTGAGTCAAACCTGACATCAGCTACACCTGTGCTAACTATTGAGAGCGACTGAAGGTGGGATCACACTACGATTCCACTCTACGGCTGCCGGATCGGCCTGCATCTCATTCATTTCAATGAGCGGACTGTTCATTTTTGCCCTGTACCCGGTTTGGTGATTGGACCTAAAACCCTGGCATACCACGGATTTAGGTCGAGTCAGAAAACCAGATACGGGGCAAAAATTAGCTGACCGGAGTAACTGTTTGACTCTGGTCGGCTCATTGAAATTAATTAGATACAGGCCGGGTCCGGCTGGGATATGGGAGCTTTCGGTTTTTGCTCCCCCCCAGCTGGATCCGGCAGCCATAAAGTGAAATCGTAGTGTGAATCCAGCCTCACACGGGGGAGCGCTTGTCTTTTTGCCCTTTTTTAGCTTTACTTTAAGGAAAAGCTCAGGCACATTTTTGGCACATAAATGATGTTGCATTCAAGTACACAAAAGGATTAAGTGCCTTTTCCTAGATCCATCTTCATATGATGGGTGGATGAGAACTGTCCTAGCATAACTAAATTACAGACAGAGTATCATAGGTGACATTCAAGTGCACCAACATTTTTCATACTGTGGTTTAGACAGGGGTGCTAGCTGGAAGCTTTTATAAGTAGCTAAGACAGTTTGAAAAGGAAATGTCAAAGTGAAATCTATGGCAGGTCAGAGGAAAGTAAAACAGGATTTTAGAAGATGTCATATGAAGATCTGTCCAATCCTGGTCATTTGGACATCAAAGAAGAAGATCACCCACTCAGGATTCCATATGTGAACAAAAACAGAGAGCTGCTCTCTATCAGAATTGATCCCCCACCCCAGCCAAAACAGCTGATTACCAGAGGTTTTGGGAGTCAGACTTGGGGCTATCAGCTGATTATTGTGGAACCTGCACATCTTGGATAAGACAACCCTCTAAAACCAGGAAGGTTGTTTTTTTCTTCTTCACATACTCAAGATCATTTTCTCTTACTGCTATGGTTTCTAGGTGTGTTTTTCAGAATGGGGTATTATGATTTTCAAGTTGGCCACATTGGGAATAAGCTTGAAATCCATTTGATTTGTTTCTTTAAGTAATAGTCTCAGAAAATGAAATGTCATTTTCTTCTTTCCTGTCACCACCGCTTCAGCATGCAAAGGTACAAAGGACAACAGTGAGCATTTCTTTGCACGGTCTACCAAGCCAAACACATATGGGTCATTGCTTATCGTGTACAGTCTTGACAGTGTATCTGAAGCATAAAGATTCTCCTTAAGCTTGTTTTGAATATCCTGAAAACCTAAAGACATTTCCTTCTGCTTAAGGTTAATCTGATATTTCATACAACCTGTGTCATCTTCAAAAGTTCATTTCTTTATCAGTGACTGAATGTAAAACAGTGGATCCAGAGCGACCTTTACAAAAGGATACCATTATCATTTTCTCATTTCTTGTTTTGACTTAGTGAAAATACAATCTGTGCCGGGAAAATGAGTTAGTTATATTGATTGTTGGAAAGAATAACTAATCTGCCAGACATGACACTGGAAAGGAAAATGAACTCGCTTAGATTTTATTTTTCCAAGTGA
Source organism: Hyla sarda (assembly GCF_029499605.1). NCBI lineage: Eukaryota > Metazoa > Chordata > Amphibia > Anura > Hylidae > Hyla > Hyla sarda. The sequence continues at coordinate 201,217,530 of NC_079189.1, forward strand.
TATCAGATATGTTCTTGTGTATACTGACTGAGCTCAAAGAATAGCATCTACCTTCTGTATCAGATACTCAAAAAATACCTTCAGATTCTAGGTCCATAGGGTCATTTAGATCACTGCATTTTCATTCATTATTCTGGGTACAATTTAAAGGGGTATTACAGGATTTTTTTTTATTTGACTATGTTACAGGGGCTGTAAAATTAGTGTAGTTCATAATATAGTGTCTGTACCTGTATGTGACGGTTTTCTCACAATTCTTCTGTGATTTTAACCCCACTATTTATTTTTAACAGCATACAAAATGACTGTTGTCTCAGATTTTTCCCAGGTTGCAATGCAGCCGAGACCTGACTCACTAGTCAGCTGATGAGCCTGTCTGCTTCAATGGGTGGAGTGATCGCTTGGTGGGAGAGATATCAATCTGCAACTAATGCAACAGCTGTAGGCACCCTGATTGAAAACCACAGGTCTTTTGTTTCAATGGGTAGGGTGGCTGATGTGTGGGAGGGAGTAAAATGGAATTATGGCATTTGTAGTTAAAAAAAAAAAGTCAAACAGGAAATGCAAGTTCACAAAATGCTAGCCACAGTGTTATGGTAATCTCATGACATAGCCATTTAGCCCCAAGACAAGCACAGATCCTTCCTAAGCATGTCCATTACTGCCTGCCAGGTACGTACTAAAATCACCTTATGGTGGATAACCCCTTTAATCCCCAGCAGCTTCCATGCAACTTGCATTTGTAAGACTATAATGTGCATTTATAATTAAACTTTAGACAACTGTATTTTTTTATTTTTTTTGCTCCAACTACTGAATTTGATTTCCCCAAAGCTGCTTTCTCTTATGTTGGATAGCTAGTTACTGCCTTAACAATTTTCCTAGTCAGAGTAAATAAGAAGCTGAGGACAGAGCAATTCTCTATTATAATAGCTTGTGTACCATGCAAGAGTAAGTGCATAAGTGTTTGCATTTGTCCTACGAATGGTACTGTTTCTTGAAGAAAGCAGACAGAGACTAAATAGAAGCACATGGAGACCTTGAGGCTCCAAGCACCGCCATATGGTTCTCCAATAGGTGCCACATTAAGACATATTCACCTCTAGAATCAATGCTTCAAGGTGAGAAGAGGTTCAGAATACAGTGTCTAATGGAGCATGCCTCAATTGACTCACAATGCAGGAAGAAAAGAAAAAAACTATGTTCCTTGTTCTTCTTTTATGGTTTCAATGTTATAACAGAAATCGAAGGCATGAAGGTAGAGGGCCTCACTCATAGAAGCATATATGTACTGCAATAGGGCTCTTTAAAACTGCTTGTACAAAACCAGAAAAAAACAAACACTTATGTGCATAAAGCTTCAATGTCACAACACAATCATAAACAAAGGACACCATACAAAATCCATAATAAATCATTGTATTTCCATATGAAATATACATATTTTTTCCAATACTTTTTTTCTTTCTTACTTTATGTTTTAATTTTGTGGCATAAACTGAGAAGGTGAATGGACACTGTGTACTAAAACAGGTTTCAACAAAAGCAGCTTCATAGCTTTTTTTTTTTTTTCTTTTTAAATGAAAGCCTAAGGGTGCCATAAAGATAACTATTTTGTGAAATAGAAGCTGAATGGAGCACAGACACATTGTAGTTTAAAGGTATAAAAGAAAACAGTGAGCTTTTAGAATTGCCCTTTTATTTGAACTAGTAGGAACTTTTATTCCAAAATCCAGGTCTTATCCTACCATGAATAAGGTAAGCCAGGTAAAAGATGTATAAGCATACAAACAGTTCTTATTTATTTCTTTTGAAGGAAATGTATTACCTAGATTTTTCTTTACTGATTAGAGACAGATACTGAAACATGTTTTATTTTTTATAATCTGTTTCCATTTTCTGATTGTAATTTTTTTTCATTTCATTTTTTGGTTCATTATTATTGGCACAGCTATCTTGCCTGGGCTGTTCTTATTAGCATTTAGTGATATGCTTTACAGCAAACCCCATGGACAGGCTTTAACTCCTTAACGACACAGGGCGTATATTTATGTCCTGTGCCGGCTCCCACGATATAACTCGCAGAGACCCCGCATCATATCGGGTCGGTCCCGGCGGGCATCAACAGCCGGGACCCGCGGCTAATACCAGACATCCCCAATCGTGGTGAAGCCCATTATTAACCCTTCAGATTCGGTGATCAAAGTTGACCGCCGCGTCTGAAGTGAAACTGAAAGCATCCCGGCTGCTCAGCCGGGCTGTTCGGGACCTCTGAGGTGAAATTGCGGCATCCTGAACAGCTGGCAGAACGCCAGGAGGATCCCTACCTGCCTTCTGTATGACCGATCACCAAATGACTGCTCCGTGCCTGAGATCCAGGCAGGAGCAGTCAAGCGCCGATAACACTGATCAATGCCATGCTATTGCATGGCAGTGAACAGTGTAAGAGATCAGTGTATGCAATGTTATAGCGCCCTATGGGGGCTATAACAATGCAAAAAAAGAAGTTTTAAAAAAGTGTTAATAAAGGTCATGTTAATAAAAGTCAGAATCACCCCCCATTTTCCCATTAAAAAAAATATGATTTTCTTTCTGTTTCACCATGGATTTTGGGGTAAAATGATAAATGTCACTGCGCATTAGAATTGGTGGCGCAAAAAATAAGCCAAAATATGGATTTTTAGGTGGAAAATTTAAAGAATTATGGTTTTTAAAAGGAAAGGGGGAAAACGAAAATGCAAAAACTCAAAAACGCCTTAAGAGGTTAATAGACAGGAGCTGCCCCATTCACATAATTTGAAAACATTACTTTGCATTCTCTGTGACCGTTTTAAAGGTAATGGTACAGAGAGGGAATGCCTGATTTGTAGGCACCAGCTATTGTAACCTTTCATTGTACTCCTGTAATGACTCGTTCGTGTTTGACCCGAAGTGTTAAACGTTCTTGAGCTTTTGTTTAGTTTGGTTGTTGTTGCTACACCTATCTATCTGGGCTGGTCAGCTGACCATGCTCGGATGCCACCTGTGTAGCTGGCTATTTCTACCTGCAGTGTGCTTATAGTCCTCACCAGTGAAATAACTCAGTTTTGTGTAACCAGCATTGTTTGTTCTCTGTTATCTGGATATTGATCTTGACTTGGCTTTTGACCTCTCTTCTGCTTTTGTGTATTGGTACCTCGCTATCTCAAGTTGCCATCTCAAGCTTTTCTGTGTGTTTGTCTAGATTTATTTCTGTTAGTTGTGTGTGCCTCCAGCGGTTCCCCGACTCCGTCTGTATTGTATTTTACTGTTTTGACTCTGTCAGTTCCTTCATGCATCTAGGAAGGGACCGTCCTCATGGTTGTGGACCCGTTGTTTAGGACGGGTATGCAGGTAGGCAGGGTGTGGGCAAGGTTAGGGCTTTACTCCATCCCTACCCAACATGACAACTCCTGTCTGTTTTACTAAAAGGGCACTTCTGGGAAGTGATCTGTATAGAACAGGAAGTTTCAGTTTAGTTTTAGTCCTAGCGGCCAAAATGGAAACTGCAAGATTTCAGAATTAATTTGAAATATAGATATTCAAATGGAATATTGAAAAAAAAAAAAAAAGAAGAAAATAAAAACATTGCCAACAATTCTTAAAAGAACATTACGTTTTTTTAATATTAGTGTGAATTAATAAACATCTTTATGTGCTATCATTTTGTGTCTACAACAGTACATGTGACAAATGCATGAGCTGTTCTGTATCATTCTTCACTATGTTGACCAAGCTGAGAGCCATCTGGGTATGTTTTTCCTTCCTGTGAGTTTTCTTGGCACCAAAGTACTTGTGAATGTAATGTACTGTATGTTGCAGGAAGACTTGTCATTGAGCTCTGAAAGGTTTTCCACTGTAAACTGGTTTGTCTGATCGGAAAAGTTTTTAAAGTTCTATAATCCTGATAGATGTCTTTGTTATTGTTTTTTGTTTGTTTGTTCTATTTTTGTTTGTTTTACTTGAAAATGTTTCTATATACACAGTTGTTGTACAATGGAAGAAGCAGAACCCTGTCCTGTCGTACATGCCAGTTATCTTTTGTTGTAGAGCATAGGACTTTGGGGTGGAGAAAGCCTTCTCTATACCATATTGTAAAAAAAGAAGTGTTTGTTTTATTCAAACACCTAAATCTCCTCACACATTGACAATAAGGTACTGCTTTGTTGGCATGTTCAGGGTGAAAGCTATTGTAATGCAGCACTGAATTAGTGGCTGATGCCTTTCTGTAAACCAGAGTTGGTCATTGTCCCGTACTTTATTTCTACTTTAACATACAATAATTCTAGCTGATGGCCTCCAAAAATATGTATGAACAACACATTCACTTTATTCTCCTCATTTAGATAGTCCACAAGGTCTTAATTTTATATAATTAAACCTGCCCAAACCATGAATATGTCATCCACGTAGCCTAAGACTTTAATGTTTTTAATGTAGACTTTAATGTTTTGATTAAAATAAATTTTAGTGAGATCCCTTGCTTTTTTTTTACCATATCCCCAAAAAAATTATGAGAATATGTACAAGGCACAATAGCGATACTGATCTTTTATTGATACAATTTTTGTGAAAATTGTAACACATTAGGGCAGATTTATCAAAACCTGTCCATAGAAAAAGTTGGTGAGTTGCCCATAGCAACCAATCAGATTGCTTCTTTCATTTTTCACAGACCTTTTCAATAATGAAATAAGCAATCTGATGGGTTGCTATGGACAAATCAGCAACTTTTTAACTGGACAGGTTTTGATAAATGTCCCCCATTGTGGATAAGTATATAAAGCAATGCCTACATGACAGAAAAACATTTTTTTTGGATTATTTAGTTATAGCTAGGAGGGCCTTTTATACAGCCTGGACTATAGAGACCAGTTGGTAACCCTCCTGCAGAGCAAAATAATCTAGGGCTATCATAAACTAAATGTGTACAGTGGCTCATGGAGTTATTTAATATAACTACCTATACATCTGTGGATGTTGATATTTGTTTTTAGGAATTTACTGATGGTGAAAAGTACTATTTTTCTTCCCCTTTGTAGCCAGGTGGTTCTTTAGATCTATTTACAACTTTAATGATGTAAAGCCTCTTATGTATCCTAAAGTACATAACATAAGCAAAAAAGAGAGCCCTGAAGGGGTTCAGGACTGGTAAAGATGTTACATCGAAATGGGCCTATAAGGTGGGGGGGGGGGGATGTTGTCATTCTGACTACTGATTATTACTGTAGAGAAGTTAATAGGGTTTGAGTAATACTAAGGTGTACCCCCTCTGTCCAAGAATCCAGCCGTCACCACTGGCATCTAGTGAAATGGGAACCCGATATATTGAAAACTTTATTCTCTAGCCATCATAACTGCAATTTGTACAATTATCTAGGAATAGAAAAACAAAGCTGATTTCTTCCAAAGCAGCACCATATCTGTCCTCAGCTTGTGTGTGGTATATCAGCTAGGTCCCACTTAAGTGTATGGAGCCAAGTTGTAATACCACACACAACCTGTGGACAGACGTGGAGCTGTTTTTGGAAGAAATTAGCTCTGCTTTTCCATTCCTAGATAAACCCTTTAAGTAATAGATGTTTTTTTTTTTACCTGCAGATCAAAATTTGTGCTGTGCATAATTTCTTTACTTTTAGTCTGTAAGCTCAGATTGTGGCTGTTCAATTAAATAGGGAAAAACTGTGAATAATATGGTTAGGTTGGCAGGGTGGCCACCACAAACTATCACTCCAGTGAGAACCCGGATGAAACATGCATTCTAAAGTGGATGGTCCAGTGAATAGAGTTGTTGTTGATTTGTCATTATGACACTGACGTCATGGCGTTATCTACAAGCCAGAAGAGCGAAGCCTCTGTTGCTCATTGGAATGTACATGCACTGTATTGTACCGATTGCTGTTTTTTATGTGGCTGCAATAAAACTAACCATTTTATCACACGGGTGAGTGCAGCTTCTTTCAGGTTTCTGCATAAAATAACTATAATAATGGTATCTATAAAAATAAATGGTCAACATCATCAAAAATATACAGATTTCCAGAACTGTATATAAACTAATGCAATTGATAGAGTTTTTAGACCAAGCTTAGATGAGTGTTCACTGAGAGATATAGAAGGTATTGTGCAAAGATAAAATGTACAAATTATTCATTTTAGGGTTAGTGTCTCAGTAAATTGTTATCTTTCCTTTTTTTATCATGATGTCCCTTCTGAAGAGCAATAAAAAAAAGTTAATTTATTTCTTTACTTGTTATCTTTAGAGCTTTAAACAAATATTTCTAGAACTTCTTGTGGTAAGTCGGAAGACAGCCAAGAAATGTATTGATTGCACACTTTCCTGTAGTACATATATAAATGTGACCTGAGCCTTTGTTTCAAAGAGAGCACAGAATAATACAGCTCTCCGGCAGGGCTTAGCCATGAAAGTAGTATAATTAATCGCAATGGGGTAGATTTTCTAATAAGAGCGAGTCAAGGCAAGCTTAGAGATTTTTGCCTCCATTCCACCATCCCTGTGGGTATCCTAAGTGCTGGTACTAAATACACTTGTTATTTTGATAGAATGATCAAGACCTCTGTTATCCTATATACTTAATTCTGCTAATGTGTTAATCAACTGGGGGCAGGCACAAAGGTACTGATAAAACTAATATGTAACAAATGGTAGTTTCAAATTCCTTAAGAAATCCACTTTATTAAGTAAACAATTTAACAAGTACTTTGGAATGTGTAACAGTTATACATTTATACAGTTAGACAGTTGAAGCTTATATTAATCTTTAGAGATTTTCTGTTTCTTTGTTCATTTGAGTCTTTAACATTTTTTAGCCATAAAATTAATGTGATCCTTGGTTAAAGGATAGGGGATAAGTTATAGATCGCTGGGGGAGTCCGATCGCTGGGACCCCCTGCGATCTCCTGAATGAGGACCCAGCAGTCTGCCGGAAGTGGCCATTCTGACCCCCACAGGAAGCCGTGGCCAACATTCCCCCTCCATGTATCTCTACGCGGGGGGGCATGCCCCCTTCCAGCAGACTGCCAAGGCTCCGTTCAGGAGATAGTGGGGGGGTTCCAGTGGTCGGACCCCCCCCCCCCCCCATGATCTATAACTTATCCCCTGTCCTTTAGAAGTTATGTTTTTTTTTTACTACAGAACTCCTTTAATACTGTGATTCACCATCTGTAATCTGTCAACATCACAGTTATCCTTTATTAGGGTTAAAGACCCAGATGTCCATATTTCTATTTACTAAGCATTCGACAGGAGGTCAGGACCAGGACTCCACGACAGCAGCAGGTAGTGAGCAACCCCATAGTGGTAAGACCATTTCATACATGCCAAGCACTCTTGGATTATGGATGGGTGCTCTTCATTGCACCTTGCATTGTACCTAGATTTGCAGCAATATACTATCTTCCCCTGCATACAGGTCTGTGCTGCTAATAGCTGCTATTATCATTCTATGCTGCCTATCTCTGGTCCCTATGCTAGGTGCTTTACAGCTCCACTACCTCTCTTCTTATTTTGCTATCTATTGGAGGTTTATCCTGCATCTCTGATTATGACAGAGATTATGAATATGCCTATTATGACCCCCCTGATGATGTTGCAGCTAATTGCGACAGAAATGTGTTCGTGGTCAGGGGATTCTGTGAGTTATTTTCCCTCTGGGGTTGGTAATAATTATCTCCCCCCCCCCCCCCCCCCCCAGGTTTAGATTTTTTCCTCAGCACTTTGTAGTAGTGAAGTGCTGCTGTCCCGTACGTGCAGCTACAGAGTTGATTTGCTTGGCACTACCTTGGGGGTCTCCTTTCTGTTTTTGCTTTTCACATTTGTGGTGATATATTTTAGATACTCAATGAAAGTTATATTTTGTGCACTTCAAGTGGCGGGATTTACCACCAAATGACATGGACCTGCAGACATATTTATGAAAGAGAAAAGGTTGCCATACAAGAGCACCCAGAGGTGACACATAAGAGTTCTCATAGCTCAGTAATATGGAACGTTATGGATTCTCAGTGCTGCTTTACAGGCTTGTTAATTATGGATTTTCCACTAGACCTGAGGCTAGGTAAACTGGGGCCTCTGGCGCATATTCTGTTCAGCAGCAGTAACCAGAGTTGGCCAGCCACCAAGGAAGCCATCTGAACCCCAACAACTTTAATGGGGTCTGTTGGGTTTCTGATATTGTGTCCATTCACTTGATAGGATATGACTGGACAAAGAAATAATACAGTAGCAGATGTAGATCTATCCTATAAGGCTGCACATTATTGTCTGGCCCCTAAGGTCAATAAAATATCTACTTGAATATATTAGTTTACTACTGTCAATAACCCATAATAGCTTGCTAGAGAATAAAGAATGTCAAACCATGGTATTATCTTCACCAATTGTTTCTACCATTAGCAGTTTGTATCGGAGCACATTTCATGGCTCAGACAGTAAAAATCCTTTTGCAATCTGAAAATAAATCTCTTTTCTTTCAGCTGCAAAGGATGACCTTTTGTTCTCTGTAGGGATTATAAATCTAACAAATTTTCACCAAAGTTTTGCTAAGGGTCAGAGTCATCTTTTCTTCCCCTTCTTAGTCTTCTCCATCTCCACTTAGTCTTTAGAATTTTTTTTAGGTTAGTGTGGCCAGGCTATATGAAAAGACAAAAAAACCTCTTGAACTTCTTGATTTTACACAATACAACTTGATGCAAGTTAGAAAGAATTGTCTTCAGCTGGGATGATAAAATGGCTGGATGAATCCAATGTTTGTCTAAAGTCTTCATACTAATCTTTGTGGTAAGTTAACATTTTAAAAGATTTGCAAACTATATATAACCTTACTTGATATATCAGCAGTACATAGGAAGGATAATGTTTTTTTGTTTGTTAAAGAAGTCATTCTTTATGTGCATTAATAGGAATACATTGATCTTCTTCAAAACTAGATACAGTATAAAAATAGTAAAGAAAGAAGTATAGAATATAACCTTTCCAAAAGGCACGAGCTCTTCCCTTGACATTGGACCTCTAAATGTCACAAGAGAGTACATGGACATGGGTTGTTTAGAGGGGAAAACCATATATAAGCTACATGAGACCTCTAAATGCCACAAGAAGGTACACGGACAGGAGTTGTTTAGTGGAGAAAGCCATATGTAAGCACATCTATTTCTTAGAATAGGATAAGACGAGTTGGCTTCATTCAATGTAGTACACATAGCTGTCAGCCAGGACCCCTGAGGAGCCATAGTTGAGAAAATATAAAGGCTCTAGTTCCTACTATAAATTCCAACACTGACTTAACTGAAAGGAAGCATAATGAAGTATCAACAATATATAAATATTACATATGTAGTGTTTCAAACTGCCGCAAAATATATCTAGCTGTACATTTTTGCTTCTTTTAATGTTCTTAGGTTATAAAATGTTCACACTTCCTCAGAAATTTGGGTATAAATATTATGCTTATGCTCATATTTGTATTTCATATTTTTATTGCTATGAAAGAACAGACTGGAACTTTTCTACTCTTTGTTGAAATGGATCATTGGTGACAGTATGTATCAGAGAAAATCCACCTTTTAGTGTTTAAGGTCCAACAAACTGCACCTATTATTTTTTAATATATTGTCATTATAGTGGGTGCTCTATTTTACAAATACAAAGTAGTACTCTTCCTGCATAAACATAGATTAAAATTGTTATAAAAGGACAACAATACTTTTTGTTAACTCTATGCATGCCAACAAACGTGGCCAACATGACAGTATCATTTTACAGGTACAACACTGAGTATTTTTTATTTAAGGGTAGGGTCTCACATGCTGTATTTTGCTGTGCCTTTGCTGCTGTGTGGTTTCCTACCCATTGAAGTCAATAGTTAGCAAAATCAGCTGCAGAAAATACACAGCAAAATTCAGCACATATTGCTACCCTACCCTACTCTAAGGAAAACTACTTTTTTCAGAAAGTTTTATAAAATTACAGATTTTAGACTATGTTCACTATTTTTATATACATATATTTTTTTATGTTTTGCAGTCAATTTTTACATTTAGTTTTTTTTTTTACTCAAAAATGACCAATTTATTAACACATTATTAGACATAAAATGGCTGATAATCCAATGATCTTGCAGAAAATTTAGATGACTTCCTAGGTGGTGTTTATTTATGCCATAAGATGCAGAAAAAACACATGTTATGTTTACTTAATCAAGTAGATCTAGTAGTAGACAGGTTAACCTTGTCCCTGTTTGACCTTTTTTTCTCCACCTGTGTCACAAGATAAACATTTGATTTATGTACATTGCACTATTTCACAAATATATTTTACACCGAAATACTGTACAAGACAATGAGCTTCAAAATGATATCATAGGTTGTGCATCAGCTCTGCGACATCCATATAAAGCATTGCTTAAGAGTGAATTTGGATTGACAAGGCATCCATGTGTGAAGGAGCTTTTTTACCTGTGAATAAGTTAAAGATATTTATCATCTGTTTTATTTGCAGATCAGAGTTTGAGAATTTTTGGATATTATGCTCCAACCACTTTAATAGCATTACCTATAGCCGCAGTAATAATATATTGCATTTCAGCTGAAGTAGTAAAAAATATAATAAGGAAAAGAAGCTAGACAGGACGCATGAAGGCAAATTGTTCTGCACCAGGGGTGCACCATGGCCTGTGAGAAGTGATGTCCGGCCTGCGCTGTTGCTGTGCTGCGAGGTGTAATGATGTGAAGCGTCTTATGGTTTTGCTTGTAGGTCCACAAATTCTTTGCCCTTTTATTAAGTTCTGCTTGACCTACTTATTCAGTGACTAAAACACATTCAATGTTGCGCTTAAGATATTTCTAGCTGAACATGTACTTATTATTTCATAAAAATTCCATCAAATGTTTCATTATAGATATTTAAAGGAGAACTCCAGATAAAATTAACTTTTCCCTTTCCTTCCCCACAGGATAAGTACCTGATCACAGAGGGTCTGACCGTTGGGTTCCCCTGCTATCTCCGGGACGGGACCCCGGCTCTCTCAGCGAGGAATGCGTGTCGTCTACCGGTAGACGACACACGCTCTATTCATTTATATGGGAGTCCTGAGGATGCCCGAGTGCTGTACTTGGGTTTTTTCGGCGCTCCCATAGAAATTAATGAAATGCGTGCCATCTGCCGCACATGCTCCTCATTGAGCGCCTGGGCCTGTTCAGGAGGTTGCGGGGATCCCAGCGTTTGGACCCCCCGCGATCAGTTACTTCTCCTGTGGATAGGGGATAAGTAAAAAATGTATCATTTAATTTTCTATAGATATCTCCTTTAAGTCATAAGCCTGAAAAGTCATAGTCTGAAAAGTGTGTCAATAACAAAAAAAGATAGCTTTCCATAAAAATATCTATCTATCATATATTTGTGTAAATACACTGCAATCCAGTAAAGCACATATTATACATGTTTGCCTATAAATTTAACATTGTTACAGACATTTTTTTTATGGCTCAAATAAACTCATGTATAAAGTCAAAATCCAAATATCAATTATATGTGTTTGTTATGTGCTTAGAACTTCAAGCATACTTTCTGTAAAGTGAATGTTGGCACAGAATGAACATATCTAGCACCTCTCATTATGGAATTTATGACTCATGAATTTTGTTATTTTCATAATTATAAACAACCAAATCCTTGCCAAAACCAATTATGTGGAGGCAAGGTAATTAACCTTGCGAAGTGTATCTTTCATTATTTCCTGTGAAGATAAATACTCACATTCACTGACAATTTGGAGTTTATAACAAGTACAAAATGTTTTCATTTCTCAATTGAACTGACATTTTGGCCCCAAATAGAGGTGTGCAAGCTTCAAGAGTGCATGTACTGATAACCTTAACCACAAGGTATTTTCATTAGTACTTGTGCTTATTTCACTTTTATTGCTATGCCCCAATGTGTTTTAAGACCATTACACATTTTTATTGTAAGTTTGAGAAATCAGAGAACTTTGTTCCATAACAGGAGGACGGTACACTAACTATTTCTTCAACACGCATGTTACCAACAGGTTGGGGGCACAATACAATACTAATAGGTTGTTTTTACTTTAAAAAAAAGCAAGCAGCCTACAAGTTAAAGGGGTACTCCACTGGAAAAACCTATATTTAAATATGCTGTTATGATCAACAGGAAGTTCTTTTCTTTTTTAATTTCCTTTCTGCCTGACCACAGTGCTCCCTGCTGACACCTCTGTCCATTTTAGGAACTGTCCAGAGCAGAACAGGACAGTTCCTAAAATGGACAGAGGTGTCAGCAGGGAGCACTATGGTCAGGCAGAAAGTATATTCAAAAAGAAAAGAACTTCCTGTTGATCATAACAGCAGCTCAAAAGTACTGGAAGGATTAAGATTTTTTTAATAGAAGTAATTTACAAATCTGTTTAACTTTCTGGCACCAGTTGATATTTAAAAAAAAAAATAAAAAAAAAGGTTTTCCAATGGAGTACCCCTTAAATATTCAACATAGTGCCCACAATATGCTTTGTTATCCAGGACCCCTTTAGTATTTTCATAGGGGAGACTTAACAATTAGTAATAATGTAAAGCACAAATTAGCAGAGTATTATAAGAAACAAAAATTTATAGAACGCACTTCACCACCACTGTATAGCCCGAAGCAAGAGCGAGTTTCGGCACAAACATATGTACAGCCTTCTCAAATTAAATGCCCATATTTTTAGGTACGTACCTGGTCTATTTTGAAAGTCTTGCTTACAGAAAAACTTTGAACAGGGAACTAATTAATGCGAACGTGGAGCTGGCTTAATGGAGCTGCACCTTTAAAGTAAAATAATTTATGAGTCAGTGATTAGTACAAGTTTAAAACATATTGTTAAATTCCTGTTACTCCGTGTAACTAGGCAAGAACAAATCATAATGGTTCCCTATTATCATAATTTGAGTCTTGTTTAAATTCAAAACTGTGCTTACGGGCCTTGAGGCTTGGAGAAAGGATCTGCATTGAGCAGTACATTATGAAAGCAGATTGCCTGGAATTCACTTTTCATACTCGATAAAATTCTTTGTTAATTTGGACGAACAGCTGTCCACATCCATAATAACATACCACGATCTCTTGTCAATATCCTTCATTTAAAATGAATAAGCAAACATTTTAGGATACAATGCGAGTGTGCAGATGCCTTGTAAAAATCACATGACTGTCTGGAATTACAAAAAAGGGTTTCCTTTCTACAGTAACTGAATAGTAGCCACAATATGGTCTTAAATGTAAACGTCAATCTACTTTGGATGCATCGCGAAACACATAGTATGTACGACTATGTTGGCCTGGTAGCATACACAGTACTGGACACAGTATAAAATGAATACAGATGTGAGTGATAATGGTAATAATTGTTTAGATCCCAAAATATCAGGGAATAAAAATCATTTGAGGTCACAGTGTTCCCATGACACAGAGAAATAAAACGGCTTCATACTGAGAGGGTCTCATGAACCCACCTCCTGGACCTCCATGATTTTGATGCTGAGGGTAGGAAATTGGAGCTTATTACAGTCACAACAAAATTTCCAGAAATATATATAGTTTTTTCCTTTTTAGATGAAGAGTTGGTAACAGGTCTGCTTCAACAAACACAATCTTTTTGGGATGCGTACCCTATTTTTCATAATTCTTTTCTGTAGTGTGAAAATGTCTCCTTCCTTGGTGGCTGATTTTTGAGAAAGGTTTAAAGAAATATTCAGATATTTTAGAGATTACCAGCAACCAGCTATTGTAATATTTCTAACCAGACAAGCGGTTTTCACCCTTGAAACATTTTTAAATAAGCATTCCATAAGTTATAAAATAAAATAAACATTACTCACCTTTTCTTTCCCCCATCAATCCAGTGCAGAATTTTTTGTGGGTGTCCCAGTCTCTGTTTACTACCTGCCAACACGTTACTGCCACAACTAATCCATTGGCCTTTATAGTCCTAACTCAACATTGGGAGCCATAATACCAATAATATAGCTCATGAGGCCACTAATTGGCTATAGCGGTCATGTGTTGACCGCAAGTAAACAGAAAAAATAGGCACCTACCAGAGCATCTTAACTGGATCGTCATGGGATTAGACAGAGAAGTTTTTTATGTTATTTTATGAGGTTTGGGATGCTGATTAAAATGACCCTTGACATTGTTTATAGGTGGAAAGTTCTTATGGATTCCAGGGCTCACATTTAAGAGTAGATTTACCTATAACAAATTTTGGAAATATACTTGATAATCAAATGAAGATAATTTTATTTAAATTATCCATGTCAATAAGAGATAAATAGAAACCATTTAGTTCTTTCTTTTGCGGCTCCTCTTCTGTTGCATTTACTCCTGCAGTCTACACTCTCCTTCATCATAACAAAGTGACATTTTTTGCTTTTTATTGTGACACATATTGTATAAATACACTAATGGCAAAAAATAAGTCAGTCCATAAAACCCTGCATTTACTCTCATTTTTCCAGTGAGTTATGGGGAATCAGGTTGCTGCTTTATCTGGGAATAAAAGAATGAAACCCTTGTATAGATAAATGATCATGAAGCCACATTAGCGTCATTTAAGAGTCATTGTACAGAAAATCTATTATATACTGCAGAATACACCACCACATTATGCTCTTCACATAACAATACAGGCACTGGATATTTTTAGATCACCTTATCAGGGAATAGTGCCATTAGGCGTTATAGGCTTCCAATATGTTAACAAGTTGGTGATGATACTTAAGTGTAACAGTGATGGAGCCATAGAAAGGATGACCCTATCCTGTTGTAAATGGCTTCTTAGGAGGGAATCCACTGTAGCAGTGTTAGTTGGACAATGGAACATTTGACAGCTAACACATCACACATAGGGCACTCTGGGGAAGTAGCTCACTCTCATTTTTCCTTGCAGTCATGCACACACTAGGTAGGTCCGTCCCTTCCTCTTTTGCATGCATTCAGTACTTAGAAAGGATGCCTAAAGCAGAGGCATCTAATAAAACAAATATACATGTATTTTTATTAATAGAGCGTTGTAGTCCCATTCCAGGTGCTTCCTCTGTTGTCCTGTATGTCCTACTAACATAATAGAAGAAAAAGTGGTTACTTGATGATTAATCAGACATTTTTATGGATAGAAAATGGGATTACATGATACAAAATAACTATGATCATATGGCCATGTTCATTGATGTCGAGTGACTCAACTGATTTTACAAAGTTCTATCGGACATAATGTGCTGCTGACCCTTGACTTTTTTCCCCAGTTATCTTTAGATAACTGGTATTGCTAGATTGGAAGCACTATTATATAATGGTATGTTGCCTTTGGATTACAGGCAATTTCACTTTAAATTGGAACTGTTTGTAGGTTTCTAAACGTATTTAATTTGCTTCAGTATACAGGGTAGGATTTACCATACTTTTAGGTGGCTCAAAAGTAGTACGTATTTATATAAGATTCTAAAAGCTACCTGCAGTCACATTCAGAGTCTTGCAGCCAGAAATCCCTGAGGATGTGATCTATATGATGGGTGGGGTCTGCTTTCATATCATAAAGGGCTTTAGTAATATGAAAGCTGAGCTGTAAATGGTTATTGTTGGTATTATTTCACTATATAGAGGGAAATTACTTCTGTCATTTTCATCACTTATGTCAGTTTTCAACTGTGCTATTCGGAGACATGCAAGGGGAGTCCCACTGAAACATGGCTAACCAACCATCAGCCATTGGAAGAAACTCAAGCTTTTGCTGAGTATTTTGGGGGTTCCTTTGGGAGTTTTTGATCATTTAACACATAACTTGTATTTCCTTCTTATTAAAGTAGCAAATTCTTGCTAACCATGCTCTTGTTAAAAATATTTGCACTGTAACATCATTAGAAATGTTTGCAAGATGTAACAACTTTTACACTATAATCACCCTGTGAAATAGGCCTATTTCGGTTCTGTTTACACTTGGATAATGACTTCTGTTCATAACAAATGCCATGAAACCTATGACATCTCTGTTAAAACCACCTCCAACGCTAGATCCTCCTTATAATGTCAGACAAAACGTTAAGCATAAAAGGGGTTATTCGATTTTTAACCTCCTGAGCCGTAATCCCGAGCGTGACTCGGGGTTAATTTTCCCTGCCAGGATCGGTAACCCCGAGTCACGCTCGGGGTAGAATTGCAGAGTTGGCGGCCGGTCTGCACGATATATCGCAAAAGCAATGCGATATAGCGATGCGGCCCCCCGGGAAAACATGCGATTATCTGCTCTGGTTGGCTCCCGTGTCGGGGGCCGGCCAGAGCAGGTAAAGAAAAATACTAAGAGTCAGTGTTTACCTACCAGGGGGCCTCCAGCTGTTGCAAAACTACAACTCTCAGTATGCCCGAACAGCCAAAGGCTGTCCGGCATGCTGGGAGTAGTAGTTTCACAACAGCTGGAGGCACCCTGTTAGAAAAACACTGAGCTAAGTGTAAAAGGAAAAAGGAGTAAAATAAAAAAAAAACTTTTGCTCACCTAATCCCGGTCCCTGAAGATGTCGTTCCCCTCTGTGAGCTCTGTCTGGTCCCTGCTCTCTTCACTATTCATCTTACAGGACCTTTCACTTTTCAGCCAATCACAGGCCGCAGTGGTATAAAGCCTGTGATTGGCTGAAGGGGAAAGGACTTGTTCTGCAGCAAATACACTAGGTTTGAAATCTGCCCGGCAATCCTAGTGTATGCTGCTGCAGAACAAGGTGAGAAGGGGGGGGGGGGGGGGAGAATGTGACAAAGGGGGGAATTTGACAGAGGGGGGAATGTGACAAGGGGGGGAATGTGACAGGGGGGAATGTGACAGAGGGGGGAATGTGACAGAGGGGGGAATGTGACAAGGGGGGGAATGTGACAAAGGGGGGGGAGGAATGTGACAAGGGGGAATGTGACAGGGGAGGGAAATGTGACATGAAGGGGGGGGGTGACAAGGGGGGGATGTGACAGGGGGAGGGGAATGTAACATGAAGGGGGGAGAATGTAACAAGGGGGGAAATGTAACAAGGGGGCAAGAATGTGACAAGGAGGGGGGAGAATGTGACAAGGGAGGGGGAATGTGACGGGGGAGATATGAAATGGGCGGGGGGAGATGTGAAATTCAATGCAAAAAATTGTACCGCTTTCGGTACAAATTTCCAGACCGAATCATACCGCCAGGGAGGTTAAAAATAAATAAATAAATAATAGGATGCTGGCATGTCCAACGACTTGCTGGCACTGTCCTGTCTTGGCTAGAGATTGGCCGAGTGGATAGCTCTTGTACCCAGAAGATTATATATATATATATATATATATATATATATATATATATATATATATATATAAAGAGAGAGAGAGAGAGTGCCATGGCCGTAAATGTTCGCACCCCTGAAATGTGTTTCTCACAGAAAAGGATTGCTTTAACACATGTTTTGCTATGCATGTGTGTTTATATTTCCTTTGTGTGTATTGGAACTGAACCAAAAAAGGGAGGAAAAAAAGCAAATTGGACATAATGTCACACCAAACTCCAAAAATGGGCTGGACAAAATTATTGGCACCCTTTCAAAATTGTGAAAAAATAAGATTGTTTCAAGCATGTGATGCTCCTTTAACCCCTTAATGACGCAGGACGTAAACGTTCTTCCTGGTGAGGTGGTACCTAATGCACCAGGACGTATGATTTTTTGAGGGTAAGGAGTAAAAAAGGAAAATGTAAAAATAAAATTGTCTGAGTCCTTAAGGCCCAAATGGGCTGAGTCCTTAAAGGGTTAAACTCACCTGGGGCAAGTAAAAGAGGAGAAGAGGATTGTCTGAGGACTTGAGAACCAAAATTGTTGAAAAATATCAACAATCTCAAGGTTACAAGTCCATCTCCAGAGATCTAGATTAGCCTTTGTCCACAGTGCGCAACATTATCAAGAAGTTTGCAACCCATGGCACTGTAGCTAATCTCCCTGGGCAAGGACGGAAGAAAAAAAGTGATGAAAGTGTCAATGCCGGATGGTCCGGATGGTGGATAAGCAGCCCCAAACAAGTTCCAAAAATATTCAAGCTGTCCTGCAGGCTAAGAGAGCATCAGTGTCAGCGCGAACTATCCGTCAACATTTAAATGAAATGAAACGCTATGGCAGGAGACCCAGGAGGACCCCACTGCTGACACAGAGACATAAAAAAGCAAGACTACCTTTTGCCAAAATGAACTTGAGTAGGCCAAAAGCCTTCTGGGAAAACATCTTGTGGACAGATGAGACCAAGATAGAGCTTTTTGGTAAAGCACTTCATTCTATGTTTACCAAAAACGTAATGAGGCCTACAAAGAAAAGAACACAGTACCTACAGTGAAATATGGTGGAGGTTCAAAGATATTTTGGAGTTGTTTTGGTGCCTCTGGCACTGGGTACCTTGAGTGTGTGCAAGGCATAATCTGAGGATTATCAATGGATTTCGGGTCGCACTGTACAGCACAGTGTCAGAAAGCTGGGTTTGCATCCGAGATCTTGGGTCTTCAGGACAATGCCCCCGAAACATACGGCAAAAAGCACATAGAAATGGATGGCAACAAAGTGCCAGAGAGTTATTAAGTTGCCAGTAATGAGTCCAGATCTAAATCCCATTGAACACCTGTGGAGAGATCTTAAAATTGCTGTTGGGAAAAGGCGCCCTTCCAATAAGAGAGACCTGGAGCAGTTTGCAAAGGAAGAGTGGTCCAACATTCCGGCTGAGAGGTGTAAGAAGCTTATTGATGGTTATAAGAAGCGACTGATTTCAGTTATTTTTTCTAAAGAGTGTGCAACCAAATATTAAGTTAAGAGTTCCAATACATTTTGTCCAGCCCATTTTTGGAGTTTGGTTTGACATTATGTCCAATTTTCTTTTTTCCCTCCCTTTTTTGGTTCAGTTCCAATACACTTAAAATGTCTGTAAATGGAATTGTTCAAATGTGTTTGAAGAGTCGCATTGGATGCAGTAATACATTGTTTATATAGCCACATTATACAGTGCTTCATTGCAAGAGCCAAGTGGTATGGTGCGCCAAGTGGTATGGTCCCCCTCCCCCCCCCGCCAAAAAAAAAGTAATATGTAGGTCAAATAACACTTTTATATTGTTACCTAATAACAATGCAATATAGAATGTCACCTCCATACAAAAATTGCCTTGCAGCACAATGCAAATATTGCTGTACAATTAAAAAATACAAAAATGATTCTGTTATAACATTAATATTGAGATTTGTCTTGATCATAAATTGGTCGTTGGTCATAAATGTACCAAAGATTCTAATCGGGGAGACTGCTAAGAACTGATTGGATGCCTCTTTTCTATTTTAGTCATGTTCACGACCCTAACGCCTTCAAATGGTGTATGCCGTTTACTGGTTACCAAGACAAAATCAATGACAATAGATTAGGAAATGTAAACCTCTTCTGCGTCCCATTAGTTATTCTTTCAAATGTAAAGTTTGTTAAGGTTTAAATGAACTTGAACTTAGGTTCCCAGAGGAGACTCTGCTTTCATAGTAGTCAGTGTAGACTTTCCCTTTCTAAGTGTAGTCAATAGAAGTTTATATTAACATATCTTCTGTGATTGCTTATGTCAGTCGATACAACAGATTTTTATCCTGAAGCTGTTAACTCCAATATCTTGAGCTGTTCCTATGTATCCTAGAATGCCATTAGCTTGCATTAGAGAAGCAATACATACTCATTGCCTAGCCTGGAAGTGAAGAGCTACAGACAAAGCCAGAAAATCCTTGAGTACCATGAAGATACAGTCAACACTGCAGTTGTCTTTAGAGTTATCTGAGCCAATCTGTCCATCTGTGTTCATATTTACTATTTTATCATTAGCTTCTATGCAACCTGTTTAGAAAAGAAAAAAGTATAACCCCTAAGACATCATGGTTCTGGAATGACGGTTCCCTTTGCACTCCAGTAGCGAAGCTCTTGAGGAAGGGCTATGTCAGCAGTGATATTGTCTGTAGTACTGTATTTATTCATACTGGGTTTCCAAATTATGTTGAGTTTAAAAAAAACACAAAAACGTATAGCTTATTACAAGTCACAAAGATTGCTTGCAACATAACAGAACGGCAGCGATATGAGGCAAAACAGATATAATGATATATCACACTAATAAAAAAAAAACATATACTAACTTGAAAATATCTCTTCAACTATGATTCATTTCACATCATTGCCAGTAAGATAATATAGCAGACGGCCAGGGTTGTGATGTCACAGCCATGCCCCTCATGCTGTCATAGACCTGCATTGAGGGGGCATGGCATGACGTTACGAGGGTTGTTGTTGTGTCCCAGCGGCAGGAGTCCTACGGTCAAACATCTTATCCCCTATCCTTTGGCTAGGGGATAAGATGTCTAGGAGAGGAGTACCCCTTTAAAGGGGTACTCTAGTGGAAAACTTTTTTTTTTTTTTTAATTAACTGGTGCCAGAAAGTTAAACAGATTTGTAAATTACTTCTAATTAAAAATCTTAATCCTTCCAGTACTTATTGGCTGCTGAATACTACATAGGAAATACTTTTATTTTTGGAACACAAAGCTCTCTGCTGACATCATGAGCACAGTGCTCTCTGCTGAAATTTCTGTCCATTTTAAGAACTGTCCAGAGTAGGAGAAAATCCACATAGCAAACACATGCTGCTCTGGACAGTTCCTAAAATGGACAGAGATGTCAGCAGAGAGCACTGTGATCATGATGTCAGCAGAGAGCACTGCGTTCCAAAAAGAAAAGAATTTCCTATGTAGTATTCAGCAGCAGCTAATAAGTACTGGAAGGATTAAGATTTTTTTATAGAAGTAATTTACAAATCTTGTAAGCACAAAGAAGATGTAGAAAATATAAGACGGCACTCACCGGGATTTTCAGGCTTGCGAAAACTTTCTTTGTTGCATAAGCAAAAGGTGCATAGCGGTGCGGTGTGAATGCAGGTAACCGGCTAGGACGCCGGGGAACGAATGCAGCATGATGGTTACAGCTGTGTCGTGCTTCCGCACTTCCTCAGACCATCTTGGTCTGAGGAAGTGCTGAAGCACGACACAGCTGTAACCATCATGCTGCATTCGTTCCCCAGTGTCCTAGCCGCTTACCTGCATTCACACCGCACCGCTATGCACCTTTTGCTTATGCAATAAAGAAAGTTTTTGCAAGTCTGAAAATCCCGGTGAGTGCCGTCTTATACTTTCTACATCTTCTTTGTGCTTACAATTATTGTGTTTTTGGACTGAGCACCTAGTTGGATTGGCTTGTGTTAGTCTCCACCTGTGTCCTCGTGGTTCACTGCAGTGATCACTGTTGCAGTGCCAGACTCTGTATCTTCTATACTTAATTTACAAATCTGTTACATTTTCTGGCACCAGTTGATAAAAAAAAAAAAAGTTTTCCACCGTAGCACCCCTTTAAGGACATTGCTATGACTAGAAAGAGTCTATTGTCATAACTGAGTATGATGCCCAAGGCCAGGTACCAATAAGATATTCTGAAAAGTGAGTGACAAATGCACATTGTGAAGCTTATGTTGTTATTTAGTAATATACTAAGAGAATTAAAATATAAATAGTAAAATCTTGTTGATAATTGCATTAAAAAGTGCTCTTCCATGAGAGTGGTCTTTTCATAGAAAATGGCCACTATTCATAATGTAGAATGACACAAATCTTGTCTGAATAAGGGAATGGTCTTCTCAAAGAGGTGGTCTTATGGAGAAGTTTCACTGTACTTGTTCCGACAACCATGTAAGACGAGCAGCAGAGAACCAAGCTAAGCCCTCAAAATGTACTGACCTCCAGTATCAACCAATATTATTAGTTTAAAATTGTGTACCAATTTCTTCTTAAATACCATTCACAATTTGTATGAACTACTTGCCCTTGAATGAAATAATGCTGAGAATGTTATGTCATGTTCTCTGCTCTGTAATTCGGTTAATACACATAATAAGTGCTGAAAAGGTCTTTTGCTCATTAAACCTTCTCGCAGCCTGTGATAAATAACAAGACAGCTGTTATAGTAGTAACAGAAGTGTGCAGCATAATATATTAGCCGAAACTTACTAGAAGCTGCAGTTATACACAAATGCTATGCCATTTATGTTATTATACCCATTGTTTAAAAGGTAAACTCAGAGTTCCTTGTGTTGTTCTAAGTGTTCATCACCGGATTCATTATATACAGGGGCCTGCTGCTTAATATCAACAGCCAATTCTGGATGGAGTCTCTTTACACTAATATTTAAACTCCATTTAAATGGATAATTAAATGTCAGGCAGTAGGCATTCAGAGGCGTTAACGTCCGCACTCCGCACGGCGGTGTTATGCTATTATTCTATTATGAAACCTATGATTTTGTTTTACTATTTCTTTTACTATTATAGTTTGCTACAGTCTGAACAGACGGATGGCAATACTTAGCCAGTGTAGCAATATAGGGTCATTCAAGCATGGATATATCACTATCCTCGCAGTAATTGTTTTATTTATTACTAGGGAAAGCAACAAGGTCATTTTTGATGTTGAGCTTTGTGGGTGTGCGTGCTCAGTGACTGGAGAGGACAGCATTTCTGTGCAGTCTGTCGGAGCCTGGCGGCTTCTTGTACCAAGCAGTATCAGTTTGTATCGTAGATAACTGTGGCATTGCTTGATAAGAGAATGTGAGACTAATCTTCTCATGGAAAAAATCTTTCTTAAAGGGGTAGTCCAGTGGTGAAAAACTTATCCCCTATTCTAAGGATAGGGGATAAGTTTGAGATCGCGGGGGGTCCGACCGCTGGGGCCCCCTGCGATCTCTCTGTACGGGGGCCAGGCTCTCCGGCCAGATAGCGGGTGTCGACCCCCGCACGAAGCGGCGGCCGACACGCCCCCTCAATACATCTCTATGGCAGAGCCGGAGATTGCCGAAGGCAGCGCTTCGGCTCTGCCATAGAGTTGTATTGAGGGGGCGTGTCGGCCGCCGCTTCGTGCGGAGGTCGACACGCCCCCTTCCCTTCCCTACAGGAGATCGCAGGGGGCCCCAGCGGTCGGACCCCCCGCGATCTCAAACTTATCCCCTATCCTTAGGATAGGGGATAAGTTGTTCACCACTGGGTCACCACTGGACTACTCCTTTAAGGACACAAGAAGCAAATAGAAACTTTAGGAAACTGCATACACACACACACACACACAACAGCAGATATAACCTATGTATATAAAAATGATATAAGTTGAGTATTGTTGTCATTGTATTGACCTACAGAATAAAGAGAACATTTTTTACCGTATAGATTAAACCTCTCAAAATTGGCAAATGTTATTTCTTTCTACCATATAAATATTTATTATTTCTTTTACTGTGGATTTTGTGGTAAATTGAATGATGTCATTACGAAGTAAAATTAGTCTTGTATAAAACAAGCCCTCGTGTTTCTGTAGGTGGAAAATGGAAGGAGTTATGGCTCTTTTTTTTGATTCAATCTTTTTATTAGTGTTTTGTTTTTGTTGAAACATGGTAATACAGAGAAAAACTGTAGATAGGAAGGCAGTTGCAGCTGCCAGTCTGTAAGGTATTGGTAAGTTGGAGACAGGCGCAGCTGTCACACATGTTAGGCAAAATTAGAGTACAGACATAGGGAGTTATGGCTCTTAAGAGGCAAGGAGAAAAAAAATAAAAATGCATGCATCATGAAGGGGTTAATTTACAAAGATTTATGCGGCTGATGTTTTTTTTGCAAAGGTTTTGACAGGAAGTGCAGTCATATTGGTTGTCCCCCTTAAATTAAAGGAGTACTCTGGTAAAATATAGGTCTGATTGCGGGGGTCCTGACGCTGGGGGCCCCAATGATTTCCAGGCCAGGAGAATAGGCGTCCGGAGCTTCCATGTTCATGACGTCACGCCAACGCCCCTCCATTCATGTCTATGGGAGGGGGCGTGGCTGCTAGTAGGTAGCCATCACGCCTCCTCCCATAAATGTGAATGGAGGGGGCGTGGTGGCTGTAGTTGCCAGTCATCCGGCATGGAGCGTAGCTCGCTCCATGCACGGATGACCGGGTGCCACGCCGGAAATCGCAGGGGTCCCCAGAGGCGGGACCCCCACGATCAGACATCTTATCCCCTGTCCTTCGTAGAAGGGATAAGATGTTGTTTTCGTTTTTCTTTTATCAGATTCGGAACAAAGAGACATTTGTACAGTACAAGCTCATTCAAAAGTGACAACTAACATGTCTGCATTTCCTGCTGTCAGCTTTAAAAAAAATGACTTTCAACTGTATGGAAAAATGCCAATATCTCTGTAACTAAACAAAACATTGTTAGCAAACTCTAACTGCTGCTTGCACTTCTGATGTACTAGTATAGTGAAATTTTTTAGAAGCGAATCCTCTTTAGTACAATATATGGCAAAAATGATTGAAACGACAAACTTAGAGGATGTTCACCCAGGTGTTTTACTTTATAACAAATATATAAATCACAGAAAGATACAGCGCTGAACAAGGTTTGATAGCTGAACCTTCTGGTCTCATGAAACAAACCTTAATGAAAAGTAAAATATATTAACAAATATCATGTGTCTTTCCTGATGAAGTAAAGTAAAAAAAAATTATGGAATCATAAAAAAATGACAATTACTTGTTGCTCCACCTCTGGTGTTTATGACATCCTGAATTATTTGAGAGATGGACTTCAACAATGATAAACAATATTGCACATCACATCAGCTTTTGAGGATGGACCTGGACATGCAAATTTTTTCTTACAATAAATGTTTAACCCCTTCACGACCACAGACGTAAATGTACATCCTGGTATGGCGGTACATAGCGCACCAGGACGTACATTTATGTCCTGTGTACGACCGCGAGCATCGGAGCGGTGCTCGCGTCATACATGCCGGATGTCCGCTATTATCCCCTCAGATGCTGTGATCAGTACAGATCACGGCATCTGCGGCAATGCGCATGTTAAAATAGATGATCGGATTGCCCGCAGCGCTGCCGCGAGAACCCGTTCATCTGTAATGGTGGACGGAGGTCCCCTCACCTGCCTCCGTCCGTCTCCCGGTGATCTTCTGCTCTGGTCTGCTGGATCTCAGACCAGAGCAGGAGACGCCGGGACTTTTTTAAAAACTTTTTATTTTTTACATTTTTCAACTTTTGCGTGCGTAAATGTCCAAACTATCAAAATATAATGTTAATGATCTCGTACGGTGAACAGTGTAAACAGTTTAACAGTGTAAAAAATGAAAACTGTCCAAAAATGCTGCTTTTTTTGTCACATTTTATTCCCCAAAAAAATTATTAAAAATGATCTAAAAATGTCATGTATGCAAAGGTGGTATCGATAAAAAGTACAGATGATGGCGCAAAAAATTAGCCCTCATACCACCCTATATATGGAAAAATGAAAAAGTTATAGGTGGTCAAAATAGGGCGATTTTAGATTACTGATTTTGTACAAAAAGTTTCTAGCCATGGGTATCGTTTTAATCGTATTGACCCACAGAATAAATAACACAT
The DNA here is from genome assembly GCF_029499605.1 of Hyla sarda. Taxonomy (NCBI): domain Eukaryota; kingdom Metazoa; phylum Chordata; class Amphibia; order Anura; family Hylidae; genus Hyla; species Hyla sarda. The sequence goes on from NC_079189.1 coordinate 201,243,115, forward strand.
GTCATTTTTACCGTAAAGGATACAGTGTGAAAGCAAAACCCTCCAAAATGTGCTAAATTGTGGTTTTCATTTCAATGTTCAGTATTTCATACTGAAAAAGCCAGTCAAACAACTACCCCCCCTGCCTGCTTGGACACATACTAGTACTGCTGTGTCCATGCATCATCACCTATGTCATGGACACACTTCCTTGATTGACAGCTGTGAGTGCAGGGCTAACAGCTGGAGGAAAAATCCTCCCACTGTCAGCTTGTGTCCCACTACTGTGGGCTTGGTCCTTAAGGGGTCCTTAAGGTGTTAAACATACTGAGAACAAGAATGTTTGCTGGTTCTGTTCTGTAGGTGTTAGTGTTGATTTTCCTTTGGCTTTTCAGTTCCTATTGCAGTTATTTAATTTGTTATATTTCTCACTAAATCCAATTGCAGTTATTTAATTGTTTATATTTCTGTCACAAACATCAGTTTCTGTTTCAGCCCATTTGTTAATGTCTGGGAACAACCTACATCTTTTTCCACACTCTATGAAGGACATCCAACTCAAAATAATTTTATACTTCTTTCCATAGTAATGGAGACCTCACTTATTAGGGTCATGTTTTCTTTCACGCAGATAAGTCACCTAGTAAGGTCTATAAATTCTTCATTTTAACTGCAGATTAACATACATATATACATACACACATACATTTTGTTTGTTGGCATGTGCTTTATAGAAAGAAAATTAAGAAAAATTGACAAAGGTGAGCATTCAGCCAGGGTTATTTTTTATTTATTGGATGTATTCTCCTAATAGGCCTCATTACAATATACCCCCAACATGTTGATGAGCTGCAGAAAGAGGACAAGGATTACATGTCACAGTCCTTTGGCTATATAAACATTTTAAGGCAAACGTTTGCTCTTTCCAACCCTCTCTTATCATCTCCTTGTTATGCTCAGAGACTAGGCTGTTATGCAAACCACTGTGCTACTCTGGTTTCATCCCAGACTACACATAGATACATTTTGTGTGCTAAATTTATTGAAATCAGCTGAATCATATAACATTTATGAATTATATATAGAAAAAATAGAACATTAAAAACAACGTTGCATTACACTCTGGATACTATGGACTTGATCTTTTGTATGTATAAGGTGGTCCATGCTTCAGCCAGTTAGGGTATGTTCACAATTTGTAATACCCGCAGAATTACGCAAGTGAAATTCTGCGCAGTGAACATTACCATCAGTGTGAATGGGTCTACCGAGAGACCCGTTCACACTCAGGAATTTCAGTCGTGGACAATGCCGCAGCTGAAATTGTTCCTAGCAAAGAAAGAACATGTTCATTCTTTGCGCGGAATTCTGTGAGCGGAGATTCTGCAGTGTGAACATACCCTAACTTTTGTCTGCCGCCAATACGATAACCAGGACCTTCACAATTCAGCTACCTATCTGATCCATTAACTATATAAAGGGACCAGAACACTGACCAAATCTCTGTATTTGCACTTTATATTCTTTTGAATACTGCACCATTGGTTTCTACACCATATAATAATAACCAAAATTACTATATTTGTCTATGTCTAACTCCAACCAAGGTCAATATCTGCTTGGATTTTGTTTGAACTTATAAGAGTTTCCTCCAAGTACTGTAGTTTCATAGACACAATGCTAGGTTATTTAGCTTCCTATAAATACTTATAAGTTTAAGTTAGGATGCTTGAGTTCTGAATCCCAATAAGGCCAAAGTACTGACATGATTGATGGTGATCTTTGTATAATGCTGCAGAATATGTTAATGCTACATACTTAATGGAAAGAAACATATGCAAAGCAAATAAATATAAATATCACAGATCATGGTGTTGATTTTAGAGATTAGATTCTGTATTTCATCAAGAGATTTTTTCTTCTGTATACTAATGCTGCTCTGTTTACTGCATATATTTAGGCTCCTTTGGCAGGAAGCAATAAGATTCGGGGGGGGGGGGCAGCACATTTGACTTGGTATTTAATCAAGAAAAGAATATGCAGTGTAGTTACAATTCTCCCGTGAATACGTTAGTGTCATCTGGGCCTCAAACCACAGTTCCCAAACTGGAGAGCAGTTGTTCTCTTAAATTGATTAAGCAATTAACTTTAGGTAATGTAGCCTGCAATATTTTAATTTCAGCCTAAATAAACCGTATCCTTCCTTTTGCCTCTTACAGCTTGACGTTGAAAAGATGAAATATGTATGCATCTTATGTTTTTCCCTTCCTTGCAAAGGGTCAATAGTTTCCTAATGGAAGCAGTCAATAGCAATTTCTCTTAGCGAGCTCAACAAAATTAGCATCAAACAAGGATATGTTGTGGGATTTAGTGTGTAAATGACATGGTTGTACAGGTTCATGGAAACCGACACCCCAGATTGTTATTTAGAGAAATTAAAAAGAAGGAAAAAGGAAAGAAATTAAGTAGTGGAATCATGGTAGACCCCCATATACAATAGTAGTGTCACCATGGGTAGACCAAAATGGCCTTCACCTGAAAAAAATACCAGAGGATTAGAACATATTCATACAATGATTTGAAAGCACCAATATTATAAATAATGCATGGTAAGTATTTAGCCCTGATACAGCTTTTTGTTGGACATAATAAAATCACTAAAATTGCTGCCTATTTCAAGGGGGTGCACCATCATGAATATATATCCCTTATCCACAGATAGAGGATAACTAGCTGACTGCAGAAAGTCTGACCACTGCCCCACCCCCTGTCCCCCATGATCTTATGAACAAGGACCTCAGTCTCTCATGTTAAAATGGAGCTTAGCTGTTTTTGCATCTCCCATAGAAAATTAATGGAGCAGTGGCATACATGCACAACCTGTTGCTCTCTTCCAACTGGAGACTGGGGTCCACGTTCTCAAAATCACAGAGCCCCTAGATTAGCACGTTATAACTTTTCAAAATGGCACAACCCCTTTAACCCCTTAAGGACCAGGCCATTTTACACCTTTGGACCAGAGCGTTTTTTGAACATCTGACCACTGTCACTTTAAGCATTAATAACTCTAAGACGCTTTTACCTATCATTCTGATTCCGAGATTTTTTTTTCGTGACATATTCTACTTTATGTTATTGGTAAAATTTTGTCGATACTTGCATCGTTTCTTAGTGAAAAATTCCAAAATTAGATGAAAAAATTAAATATTTTGCATTCTTCTAACTTTGAAGCTCTCTGCTTGAAAGGAAAATGGATATTCCAAATAAATTTTTTTTATTCACATACACAATATGTCTACTTTATGTTTGCATCATAAAATTTACGAGTTTTTACTTTTGGAAGACACCAGAGGGCTTCAAAGTTCAGCAGCAATTTTTCACAAAATTTCCCAAATCACAATTTTTCAGGGACCAGTTCAGGTTTGAAGTGGATTTGAAGGGTCTTCATCTCAGAAATACCCCAAAAATGACCCCATTATAAAAACTGCACCCCCCAAAATATACAAAATGACATTCAGTCAGCGTTTTAACCCTTTAGGTGTTTCACAGGAATAGCAGCAAAGTGAAGGAGAAAATTCACAATCTTCATTTTTTACACTTGCATGTTCTTGTAGACCCAATTTTAGAATTTTTACAAGGGGTAAAAGGAGAAAATGTATACTTATATTTGTAGCCCAATTTCTCTCGAGTAAGCACATACCTCATATGTCTATGTAAATTGTTCGGCGGGCGCAGTAGAGGGCTCAGAAGCGAAGGAGCGACGAGGGGATTTTGGAGAGTACGTTTTTCTGAAATGGTTTTTGGGGGACATGTTGCATTTAGGAAGCCCCTATGGTGCAGAACAGGAAAACATACCCACATGGCATACCATTTTGGAAACTAGACCCCTTGAGGAACGTAACAAGGAATAAAGTGAGCCTTAATACCCCACAGGTGTTTCACGACTTTTGCATATGTAAAAAAATGTTTAAAAAATTTCACTAAAATGTGTGTTTCCCCCCAAATTTCACATTTATGCAAGGGTTAATAGCAGAAAATACCCCCCAAAATTTGTAACCCCATCTCTTCTGAGTATGGAGGTACCCCATAAGTTGACCTGAAGTGCACTACGGGCGAACTACAATGCTCAGAAGAGAAGGAGTGATATTTGGCTTTGAGAGCAAATTTTGCTCGGGGGCGTTGCATTTAGGAAGCCCCTATGGTGCCAGGACAGCAAAAAATACCCACATGGCATACCATTTTGGAAACTAGACCCCTTGAGGAACGTAACAAGGAATAAAGTGAGCCTTAATACCCCACAGGGGTTTTACGACTTTTGCATACGTAAAAAAAAAAAAAAAATTTCACTAAAATGTGTGTTTCCCCCCCCAAATTTCAAATTTTTGCAAGGGTTAATAGCAGAAAATACCCCCCAAAATTTGTAACCCCATCTCTTCTGAGTATGGAGGTACCCCATAAGTTGACCTGAAGTGCACTACGGGCGAACTACAATGCTCAGAAGAGAAGGAGTCATATTTGGCTTTTTGAGACCCCTTGAGGAACGTAACAAGGGGTACAGTGAGCATTTACCCCCCACTGGTGTCTGTCAGATCTTTGGAACAGTGGGCTGTACAAAATTTTTAATTTGCACAGCCCACTGTTCCAAAGATCTGTCAGACACCAGTGGGGTGTAAATTCTCACTGCACCCCTCATTACATTCCGTGAGGGGTGTAGTTTCCGAAATGGGGTCGCATGTGGGGTTTTGTTTTTTTTGCGTTTGTCAAAACCGCTGTAACAATCAGCCAGCCCTGTGCAAATCACCTCAAATGTACATGGTGCACTCTCCCTTCTGGGCCTTGTTGTGCGTCCCCAGAGCACTTTGCGCCCACTTATGGGGTATCTCCGTAGTCGGGAGAAATTGCATTACAAATCTTGGCGGGCGTTTTTCCCTTTTACCTCTTGTGAAAATGAAAAGTATGGGGCAACACCAGCATGTTAGTGTAAAAAAAAATTTTTTTTTACACTAACATGCTGGTGTAGACCCCCAACTTCACCTTTTCATGAGGGGTGAAAGGAGAAAAAGCCCCCCAAAATTTGTTAGGCAATTTCTCCCGAGTACGGCGATACCCCATATGTGACCCTAAACTGTTGCCTTGAAATACGACTGGGCTCCAAAGTGAGAGCGCCATGCGCATTTGAGGCCCGAATTAGGGATTTGCATAGGGGTGGACATAGGGGTATTCTACGCCAGTGATTCCCAAACAGGGTGCCTCCAGCTGTTGCAAAACTCCCAGCATGCCTGGACAGTCAACGGCTGTCCGGCAATACTGGGAGTTGTTGTTTTGCAACAGCTGGAGGCTCCATTTTGGAAACAGTGGCGTACCAGAAGCTTTCATATTTATTGGGGAGGGGAGGGGGGCTGTGTAGAGGTATGTGTATATGTAGTGTTTTTTACTTTTTATTTTATTTTGTGTTAGTGTAGTGTAGTGTTTTTAGGGTACAGTCACACGGGCGGGGGGTTACAGCGAGTTTCCCGCTGCGAGTTTGAGCTGCCGCACAAAATTTGCTGCATCGCAAACTTGCAGCCTGATAATCACTGTAAGCCCCCTGCCCATGTGAGTATACCCTGTACATTCACAGGGGGGGGGGGACCTCCAGCTGTTGCAAAACCCCAACTCCCAGCATGCACAGTTCATCAGTGCATGCTGGTAGTTATAGTCTTGCAACAGCTGGAGGCACACGGGTTGGGAAACACTGAGTTAGGAAACAGACAATGTCAGGTGAGGTGTCAGGAACTGTCCAGAGCAAGAGCAAGTCCCGATAGAAAACCTATCCTGCTATGGACAGTTCCTGACATGGACAGAGGTGTCAGCAGACAGCACTGTGGTTAGACTGGATAGAACTACACAACTTTCTCTGTGGTATACAGCACCTGATAAGTACTGGGAGGATTAAGATATTTTTTTTAAATAAGCAATTTACAAATCTGTTTAACTTTTTAGCATCAGTTGATTTGAACATTTGTTTTCCACCGGAGTACCCCTTTAAGACTCAAATATGAGATGCCAGTCTTAGAAAATCCCCATTATGGTGTGTATTTACTGAAAACATGTACCTCAAGTTAAGAACCTAGAATTGTGATATTGTTTACCCTGATACAAAAGTGCTAAATCTTCAGACTGTTAAGATTAGAAGATTTAAGTATAAACCATCTAGAGGTATCAAGGTCTAAACAATCTACAGGTATCAAGAAAACGTATCTACAGATGGTATCTAAACCCCCCACCAATTGAGTCAAATGTCCCCCACAGAACTGCAATCAGTGCTGGAGATGTGATCAACCCCTAGGCACATAAATGCCTATTTGGTGGGAGTGTGGGAAATTAGCTGAATTTTGGACAGAACTAAAAGCAGTGGTTCAAGAAAAGATGAAAGTTCAAATACCATAGGGACCGGAGGTTGCCCTGCTCTCTAACTTTAAATATACTATCTATACCAGTGTTACTGATAATTGCCCATACGCTTTTTGTAGCACGGAATGAAATAGCTAGGAGATGGAAATCAAAAGATATACCTAGAGTCACTGAAGCTACGAAGATAGTAAATAAGAATGGATGAAATGGAGGAAATGATGGCTCACAGAAAGTGTGTTACTGCCTTATTTGAATACAAATGGAGATTATGGAACCACCAAGAAACTACTTGAATCCCCTAGATAAATACGTTTTAATTGGGTTATCCAGGAAAAAACTTTTTTTATATATATCAACTGGCTCCAGAAAGTTAAACAGATTTGTAAATTACTTCTATTAAAAAAACGTAATCCTTTCAGTACTTATGAGCTTCTGAAGTTAAGGTTGTTCTTTTCTGTCTAAATCCTCTCCGATGACACCTGTCTCAGGAAACGCCCAGTTTAGAAGAGGTTTGCTATGGGGATTTGCTTCTAAACTGGGCGTTTCCCGAGACACGTGTCATCAGAGAGGATTTAGACAGAAAAGAACAACCTGTTACAACCAGTCAGTACCTGTTACTCACCTACCTATTGGAGCACCTTTTGCATCACATTTTTTATTTTACTGCTAAATATTAGGTACCAACTAACTAGTCAACTTGTGAAATCTGAGGATAAAAATAAAACTGCTACCTATAGTACCTGCTACTAAAACAATACATAATGGGGTTTTGCTATATCTGCATATCAAACAACTATCCCTTTTCAGACATACAGTATATTATCTGCTTTGAATATTTTACATCTGCATTATAGTCAAAAAGAGCTTGGCTCCCTCTGAATGCTATAGAGGCATTTTCTGCAGAAATTCTAATTTCTCGGTGCCCATAAATATTTTTATTGCTTCCTTCCACCCACAGATAAAGTAGAAATAATTAACAATGAGCATAAACATATTTGAACCTAGTTATTGCCGCTGATATATAACCCTTCGACAAGGAGATGTCCTGCTCATAAACTGATCTCGCTGCTGCTAGGGTAGTGCCGGCTCCCTCTCTGCCTCCCTTCATCTCACATGGGAGCGATCTAGAATCTCTATCCCGCTATCTTGAAATAAGAAGCTTCTATTTTACTTAATTAATTATGTGTTCAAATGTCAAAGAAATAAAAACTATTTTTTCTCTTGAGTGTATCAACCTTTAGAATGTGATTGCTGAATATATATATACTTTTCTCATAATTAAAGATCATCAAGATTTTACACTTGTCATGCATTCGTAGGAGAAATAACTGTAATTCCGTCAGACGTCACTTTGTAAAATGCAAACACATTGCTCCTGTAGTGGGAATTTAATGCATAATTTTCTGCAATGAGCAACTCATAATCAATGTATGTAATTTAAGCTCTGCGGGAACTGAACGCAATATAACAATATTTGTTGGAAGATCATAATCGATCTCCATAAATCATGTGTAATTAAAGTAGTAAAGAGGGGAGACTACATCAGATTGTACTGGTATGAAGCACTGATGTGGCATAGCTGAGTTTGTTCTTTGGTATAACTTACTATAACAGCATTTTGTTATTTTCGATTCTCCAAGCTCTACAGGCAAACCTATTGAATGTCTTAAAGAGGTACTCTGCCCCTATACATGTTATCCTCTATCCAAAGGGTAGGGGACAACATGTCTGATCGCGTGGGGTCTGGCCACTGGGACCCCCTCGAACTCCGGGCCGACGCTGTGATGTTACGGTCACAGAAGCCTTGGGCTTCTGTGATCAAGACATCACCATTTTTGTCTATGAGAGGGGGCATGACGGATAGTACACAGTCGTCACGCCTCTTCCCATAGACATGAATAGAAGAGGCGTGGTGGCTGTGTTCCCCAGTCATCCGGCTTTGCACAGAGTTTGCCCTGTGCACCGGATGACTGGGATGCCGTGGCAGAGATTGCGGGGGTCCCCAGCAACCGGACCCCTGTGATCAGACATGTTATCCCTATCCTTTGGATAGGGGATAACATATCTAGCAGCGGAGTACCGCTTTAAAGCAGTGATCTCAAACTATGGCCCTTTAGATGTTGCAAAATGTCAACTCCCAGCATGCCCGGACAGCCAATGACTGTCCGGGCATGCTGGGAGTTGAAGTTTTGCAACATCTTGAGGGCCACAGTTTGAGGCCACTGTCTTAAAAGGTTTTGCTTTATTATGCTGTTGATATGTAAGTGCATACATATTGTGAAACGCTCACTCTCTTATCCAGTGCCTGAAATCAGGAGCAGAAAGATGCATTTTAAGTGTAGGGTCATAAATTGTGTAGTTTATTGCATATTTTAAGCAGCTGATTTTGCTACCCATTGACTTCAATGTGTAGAAAAATATGCAGCAGCAACATACGCGCCAAAATATGGCAGGTGTGACCTTATCCTAAACGTGTCTGTCTTGCAGCAATATAGAAGTAACCAAGGGGCTTCACTAGACTATGTCCACCATCAGTGTCACGATGCCGGCTGGCAGGAGGTGGATCCTCTGTGCCAGAGAGGGATAGGCGTGGTCCGTGCTAGTGGACCGGTTCTAAGTCACTACTGGTGTTCACCAGAGCCCGCCGCAAAGCGGGATGGTCTTGCTGCGGCGGTAGTGACCAGGTCGTATCCACTAGCAACGGCTCAACCTCTCTGACTGCTGAAGATAGGCGCGGTACAAGGGAGTAGACAGAAGCAAGGTCGGACGTAGCAGAAGGTCGGGGCAGGCAGCAAGGATCGTAGTCAGGGGCAACGGCAGGAGGTCTGGAACACAGGCTAGGAACACACAAGGAAACGCTTTCACTGGCACAATGGCAACAAGATCCGGCGAGGGAGTGCAGGGGAAGTGAGGTATACATAGGGAGTGCACAGGTGAACACACTAATTAGAACCACTTGCGCCAATCAGCGGCGCAGTGGCCCTTTAAATCGCAGAGACCCGGCGCGCGCGCGCCCTAGGGAGCGGGGCCGCGCGCGCCGGGACAGGACCGACGGAGAGCGAGTCAGGTACGGGAGCCGGGGTGCGCATCGCGAGCGGGCGCCCCCCGCATCGCGAATCGCATCCCGGCTGGAGGCGGTATCGCAGCGCACCGGGTCAGTGGATCTGACCGGAGCGCTGCAGTAGCGAGAGTGTAGCGAGCGCTCCGGGGAGGAGCGGGGACCCGGAGCGCTCGGCGTAACAATCAGTACCAAAGAAGTCCATATCTGCTGTGTAACAGTGTACATGCTTTCCAAAAATCCCCCTTGTTTACATGTGCAGTGGTGACTAACAGCCAAAACTTCCGAGAGAGATCAGGATATTGCAATTGATCTGAACATGTGTGACCCACCTTTGTGGGTTTCATAAGCAAGAGCAACAGGCTATCAAAACAAAAGATACATGGGGGATTCTTATACAAGTCTATGGGAGAGATTTATCAAAACCTGTGCAGAGGGAAATTTCCCCAGTTGCTTATAGCAACCTATCAGATTGTTTTATTTTATTTATATATTTTTTTTCATTTAGCAGAGGCCTGGTTAAAAGTAAAAGAAGCAATCTGATTGGTTGCTATGGGCAACAGGGCAGCTTTTCCTCTGCACAGGTTTTGATAAATCTTCCCTTATATCCCTGAAACAGTACATTTTCAAAAATTCCTGTACATTTGAAACCTTTTTAATTTCACATGACTCATCAGCTTTGAGCTATTTATCGTCTTTGTAAATCCCATTTAATATCTCATCCTCTTTTTACCTCTGAGGCTCATTTGATCAATAAAGGGAATCATGTCAGCTTTGTGGCCCCATAGCAGAAGTGATCTTAGTTACATAGTAACATAGTTTATAAGGTTTATCAAGTTTAACCGAAAACCCTTCTGTGTTGATCCAGGGGAAGGCAAAAAAAACTCTACGAGGCTGATGCCAAAGTACAGCCGCACATCCACCATTTGTATTTTGATCTACTTGCTTCTCAGCATAATTTAAAAAACTAACAGGTTGTTAGTATACACTTTGATCAAAAAGTACAAGCCCACTCACCACCTCAAGGACACCTAGTCAGAGGGGATCCCTAACCTAACATTGGCATAGCACCGGGCGGTGACCACTGCCTCCGCCACACCAAGCCCACAGAGGGAACAACCCAGTGGCCAGGCAGCCCCACTGCCACCCAACCAAGCCCCTGGCTCCAGGTCACACCACCCCCCAGACAAAGCATCACAGAAACAATGGCCGCCACAGAGCATAACACCAGTGTGAACACCTACTATGTGCTCCCTGCCAGAGGGCTGGGAGAATGCTAAGAGGGAACCCTTATGCAGTCTCCTGCTAATTAAAAACGCCTGGGCCGAATGGTTGGAGTGGAGTGCTGTCCATGGAAGAAGGGAGAGACTACAAATGTAAAACAAAAATAGAGAAACATAGCCGCACATCCACCATTTGTATTTTGATCTACGTGCTTCTCAGCATAATTAAAAAAACTAACAGGTTGTTAGTATACATTTTGATCAAAAGGTACAAGCCCACTCGCCACGTCAAGGCCACCTAGTCAGAGTGGGTCCCTAACCTAACACTGTCATAGCTCCAGGTGGCGACCACTGCCTCCGAGACACCAAGCCCACAGGGGGAATGACCCAGTGGCCAGGCAGCCCCACTGCTTCCCAATCAAGCCCCTGGCTCTGGGCCACTCCACCCCACAGACAAAGCATCATGGGGACAATGACTGCTGCAGATCACCACACCAGTGTGAACACCTACCATGTGCTCCCTGCCAGAGGGCTGGGAGACTGCTAGGAGGAAACCCATATGCAGTCTCCTGCTAATTAAAAATGCCAAAGCTGATGCCAAAGCACTATGACAGAATAAAAATGTGTCCCTGATCCCAATATGGCAATCAGAATACATCTAGTATCCATAATCTGTAATATTATATTTTCCCAGAAAAAACTCCAGATCCCTCTTGAACTTGTTTATTGGGTCAGATATCACAACATCATGTGGCAGAGAATTCCATAGCTCACTGCTCTTACAGTAAAGAAACCTCATCTACTGTATGGTGATGGTGAAACTTTCTTTCCTCTAGACGTATAAAAGCTTAGTGATCACCTAACCCAGTTTAGTGTCATCTGTTATATCCTCTGTGGCTGTTCTCTTTCTGCATTACATTTTGCTGGAGTCACTAGTTCACAGTGCCATCTAACAACAAGACTACAGATTTGTGTAATACCATGCAGACAAGAAGTGTCAAAATTGAAATTGACTATATTATTTGTCTCCCTATTCTCACTCACATACATGCTTAATCATAGTGTAAATATAACACAAAAATCTCTACTTATTATCTCATATGACAAAACCCCAAAAAGCTACCGAAAATAGTGGAATGTCTATATAAAAACAAACCACATTTCTTGGTGTAAGGATAAATGAGTCATAGAGGTAACAACACAGCTACAGAGTAGAAACCAATAACAGGGAACACACAGTGAGGGTACAGAACTGTACAACAATATATACTGGACACTTATTCCCTCTTGATAACTAAACTCTACATCTGTATGTCTGTATTATGACTACTGTACACCTAAATCAGAACAATGCATTACATACCTGTCTCTAAAGTTATTATCTGCTAGCAAGCAAAGCTAAAACAGCAATAATATGAGCCCAATAAAGAGGTGTATATGTATCCCTTTAATATCATTTCTTTGTGTTGCTATAGAAACAGTGTGGATGAAAATACAGACATTGCATAAATGTAAATAGGTTTATGCAATAGAAATTAGAACGGTTTTAGCGATCCTACTGGTGAATGAAGTCATATTAATTATTAAAGGGAATCTGTCTGCTATACACATTCCAAACTACTGACACTGTTAGATGGCTGTTAGGACAAGGAGACACATGGTACCTTTCAAACATCTTGCTGTTACTCCATATCATAGGACAATGCTTTATTTTCTGGTGTGAAGAGTCAAATAGGTGTTCTCAAGCTCCTAAAGTGCTATGGTCTGCAATGTCTTCTTGAGTGATAGTCAGCTGGAAGCCAGGCCCTGTGCATACAAATTGTGTGTATGTGCGATATGTGGAAATAGGACATGGCTTCCAGCTGACTGTCAATCAAGCAGGGTCTACAATATGATCAAGATTGCGTTCCAGTCCTCAGCACTTCAGGGGCTTGGAAATGCCTCTTTGACTCTTTGCACCAGAAATTAAAAGCATTTTTCTACAACACCAACAAACAAATGAAACATACCAGGTGTCTGTTTGCACTAACAGCTATCTGACAGTTTCAGTAGTTTGGAACATGAGTTGCAGTTGACGGTTTTCCCGATTTGCTGCTAAGAATAATGGGGAACCATTTCCAGATCCATACATCGCTTTTTATTGCCACTTGCTTATAAGGACTTTCCCATCTGCTTGTTTTAAGCTGATTCTCCCAGCATTGAGTTGGTGACACGAGCACAATGAGGACTTGTAATCCCTGATTTACAGCGCTGTGGGCAGTTCTATAGGAAAGGACCTGTGTCACAGGTGAATTACGTAGCTTGTTTTGTTGTCATTAAGTGCCATAACATGAATTGCTTTTCTTTTCTGTAATCAAGGACAAAGCCATGCATGCACTTAATATTGATCCCAAGGCCAACAAGCTACCTAGTCTATTGATTGGAGACCAAGCTAAAAGCTGCACGTGGCTGCAAAGCTAATAACTCTGTGCATTATTTCTTCATGCTGAAATACATTTGAGGTTTGCTTCAGAATAACTCAAAAGAAAGTTAAACTTTTTAGTTGTTAAAAAAAATTGTAATAGTGTATAGTGCTTTCTGGCTCATAAAGTGAGCTATGCTCTACTAGAGGATATGATTTAACATGTTCTCTCTTGAGTCAAAAATAATAAACAAAGTATCTGCCAAAGGGGACCTGTCACCAGGATATGTTCTCATCACAGGCATTTACCATGCCCTATCCTATCTAATCTGGTCGGTCGAATTGTACACATTATTTGTCCCCCAAAACATTTCTTCAGAATCCTTAGAATCTAGGCAGCAATGGGCTGCTAGAAACTGTGTCATATATGGCTGGATTTACATTGTGTATAGACAGCATGTCACAGATATACTTGGCATACTGACAAAAGGGTATGTCAGTGTGTACTGTAACATACTTGCATCAAGCCTATTAAAGGGGTACTCTGCCCATAGACATCTTAACAGCTATCCAAAGGATAGGGGATAAGATGTTTGAGCGTGGGGGTCCTGTCGCTGGGGACCCCCGCAATCTCTCATGCAGCACCCCGTTGTTCAGCTGCACGGAGCAAGGATTGCTCCATGGCTGATGATGGACAATACAGGGGACAGAGTATCATGATGTTGCGGCTCTGCCCCTAGTGATGTCATGCCCCACCCCCTCAATGCAAGCCTATGGGAGGGGGCATGATGGCCACCATGCCCCCTCCCATAGACTTGCATTAAGGGGGGTGAGGCATGATGTCACGAGGGGGCGGGGAAGCGATATAATGAACCACCGGCCCGTGATCGTAAGTCATCAGCCATGGAGCAAACTTAGCTCCGTACAGCTGATGACTCGGGGGGCTGCAGGAGAGATCGCGGGGGTCCCCAGCAGAGGGACCCCCACAATCAGACATCTTATCCCCTATCCTTGAATAGGGGATAAGATGTATAGGGGCAGAGTACCCCTTTAAGTTTAATAGACTGAATGAAGTGAAAAAGGAAATGGACTAAGTCTAGTTCAATGGGTCCATGGCAAGCCCTTATTGTCAGTATGCTGACATACTGTTTACCACTGATGTTCTGCCCGAATATATCTTGAACTCAGCCTAACCCATCTCTGTTGATGTGCTTACATGGCCTCCTTTCTAGCCCCATATGAATGCTGTTGTAAGTTTGGTTAATTTGATTAGCATTACCTTATTTCAGGTGATTGTAAATTCTCTTTATTCTCCTGATGCCTGAGAAGGTCCAGATGCCCCTCTGCCACATTAGAAGACAGCAGAATTATGAAGAGTCCCACCTGTTTGTGGTCCATTTCATAATACTGCTTTCCAGAAGCTTTAAAGGGGTACTACGCTGTACAGCGCTCGGTAAAAAATGTTCCAAACGTTTAGAGCCGACGGGGGGCACGTTATGTCACAGCCCCGCACCATCGTGATGTCACTCCCTGCCCCTCAATGCAAGTCTATGAGAGGGGGTGTGACGGCTGTCACACCCCCTCCCATAGACATGCATTGAGGGGGCGGGCCGTGACATCACAAGACCCCCGCCGACTCTAAGCGTTCGGAACATTTTGAGCAGTGGAGTAACCCTTTAATTTACACTTCAGCTGCACATTAAGAAATTGACAAAATTGAAAGCAGGAATATTAACATATAAATTATGGAAATGTTGAAAAGTATATGTGCTACTCGAAACTTTCAAAAAGTTTGAGACCAGTATTTAATAACACATTTTTATCTGCTCACAGAAATGAAATGAACAAGTTTAAATGTGTTTTATAATGATACGGTGAAACTAATAAATTGTCTGGGCCAAGTGCATTGGATCCATAATCTCTCCCTAGTACATAATGCTCTACCCATTCCTGTTAGTGCTTCCTCCCACTTCTCCGTCCATGTAACTCAAGTTTTCTATTGAAATTGAAGAGCCTGATATGTTTGGCCTGCAATGCCATCAGAATTATGTGTAAAACAAATTGAGGTTGCCTGGGTCCCTGCCAGATTAGATTAAGATTTAATATCTTTCTGCAAAGAAACTGGCATTGCAATTGCAAGCGATTACTTCAAGGAAAAGAAGTCTGCTTTACAAATTTTATTTGAGTACAGTGAACACTAAATAAATAAAACTTCCCATTATCATTTAGTCTGAATGATTTAATCTCTGGCCTGGTCAGCCTCATCACCGTGAGCGGGAGTGATCCATAATGAGAAGATGACCTTCAATGATAGATGAAGCCGAATTCTACCGTCTGGTGCATCCCCTCTACCCAATAATTGCTCATATTCGTGGCAGTTGTGAAAGATCTTAAAAATGAATGTCCTCTTTTAGCCAACACCCAGCCAAGAAATAATAAAACTCCTAATAAAAAAATCCTTCACCCTAATGAGCACTGGCATTTTGTAGTCTCCTAGATTACATTGCAAGGCAGCTGTGGCATATTAAATATTGAGCACGTTGGGCGCTGCCATGCTTCCTGTAGGGCAAGAGGCCAATAAAATTATCCATTGTGACAGTCTGGCAGAAAAGCTTTTTTTTTATTGAAAAACACTGTATTGTCCAAATCGAGTTGGATGGACTGTTATATGTCATAGCAGAGGAAAAAAGGCCAATATCCTGTATAGACACAATAAAAAGATAGTCCGCTTTACTCCACCATCTGATGGAAAATAATAAAGGGTTTCTACATTCCATCGTGTAGCATTCTTTATGTCACACTTAAGTGATAAGTGTCCTTCATTGTAGAGTAAGAGGAGGAATTATAAAGGACCCTTCACAGTGTCCATACCATTATTCAGATCCCAGCTGCCATTCACTACACTGTTTGCTCTTCATACACTTTACCTGATCATGGGTGACAGTCTTATGATGCTTTTATTAGGAGTCGGGTGTGAAGATACGACAGATAGATCACATATATATTATCACTTTGAGAACAAATCTGTTATTTTCATCAAATGTGAAGCAACATGTTTTTCATTGTGACGTCACCCTCCCAAATTCACAAGCACTCTGTTTACGTAGAATATAGATATTGGTTGTGAAATAGTCACTTGGCATTCAATAGCCACTAATTTGGTAGGTTTATCAAAATGACATATTAGTTACCAACTCTCTGACCCTAATTATAAACACTATCTCTGTCACATAGTTAAAGGTGAACAAGACAAAAAGAAAAAAGACAGAAATGGCTCCTTGCGTATTACCTTTGGTAATGTGAGGAGTAGGCTAAGGTGGAGAGTCCACCGCTCTTATAGATGGATGCTCACCAGAGAGAAATAAATGGAGCGCATATCACCCCATACGGGGTACTCACTGATGTCCACTATGCCGGAGGTCGCAGGAAGCAAGATGGCACTTGTCCTGAAGGAGACGTCTTAGGAAGAAGCAAAAAGACCTATGGATTCCAGGCGCTGTCAACTTGGTTCTCAGTGAAAATAAAGGCCAATATACTACAGGTTTAAATAAACACAGTAGTTTTATTGATATAAATATAAAAAACTGTGATGATGCGTTTCGAGGGGAGACCCCTCTTCCTCAGATCGGGTGTACAGACACAATAACCAGTGTGTGTTTTATATGCACCAAATGGCGCCAAACAATAAAAAAGGGGGAGTGGCCTAATTGTGGGCCGTCACAGGTATAAAAGTAAACAAAACAGTACAAGGTAAATAGAATAGTACATTAAACTTAAACAAAAGAGTACAACAAAGCATTATGAGGTAAAAACATTTGTCCATAGCCAGGTACAAGATTATTTTGACAAGGAGTCAAAGCACTTTAGACAGTAGTATCGGACCGGACGTAGTGTCTGCACACGTCGTTAAGGACTCGTTGTTATGCAAGGCAGAGCGGCCGGCCTATGGTGAAAGCACATGATCCGGCGTCTCTATAGACACGTAACCAAGCATAGAGGCAGGAGGCGTGTCCATACAGCGCTGCGGTGTTAGGAGTACCAGAGACTACAGCGTCACTAAGGACGCATAAACAGCCAAGGGGGCAGCATCAGGAGGCGTAACTCCATAGCGCTGCCATGCTGGGGATACCAGGCACTTAGACGCATGCGCTGGCGTTGCTAAGGACACGTCGCCAAGGAGGTAAGCGGCACCAATAGGAGAACAGGGGTATGTTTAACTCACGAGTGTCAACAGGAATACTATTGATAATAAGATCAAGTTTATAAATGGCTGGACGGTGCATACATACAGCACATAAAAATATATAAGCTAAAACTAGAACCAAGCATAAAATATAAACAGTGGTGTATGTGAAACAGGTAGCAGATTTTCACAAACAATGCTCATGATGGGGTCCTCAAGATATAAATAATTTAAAAAAAATAAAAAAAATTAAAAAAAAAAAATATATATATATATATATATATATATATATATATATATATATATAATCACCCGCATTGTCTGCATAATCCATTGTGTGCAAAAATTGCTATCCCACAGAGATAATATAATATAATCTAAAAAATATATTAAATAAATATTAATAATAATAAACATTAAATATGCAAAAGACCAAGGATCAATAGATATATATAAATACATATAATAAAATGGATAACTCAATATATAAATATATAAACACATAGGTGTATGTATGGATAGCACCATATATAAATATATATAGATATATACAGGAAAAAACCCTGCATAGTAGTAAAAAAAAACGGAAACCCAGTGCTAAAAGTTACACTCGATCATCTCATTAAGTCCAGCTGGTACTAGTGTCCTAAGTTTATAAATCCAAAAATTCTCTCTTTTTCGAAGCATGGAAAATCTTTGGTGATCCTTCTTTGGTATCATTTCAATGGGGGTTAGACGTATACATTCAAAATTTTGGATCATGCGCTTTCATCATAGGCCGGCCGCTCTGCCGTGCATAACAACGCGTCCTTAATGACGCGTGCAGACACTACGTCCAGTCCGATACTACTGTCTAAAGTCCTTTGCCTCCTTGTCAAAATAATCTTGTACCTGGCTATGGACAAATGTTTTTACCTCATAATGCTTTGTTGTACTCTTTTGTTTAAGTTTAATGCAAGTACTATTCTATTTACCTTGTACTGTTTTGTTTACTTTTATACCTGTGACGGCCCACAATTAGGCCACACCCCCTTTTCTATTGTTTGGCGCCATTTGGTGCATATAAAACACACACTGGTTATTGTGTCTGTACACCCGATCTGAGGAAGAGGGGTCTCCCCTCGAAACGCGTCATCACTGTTTTTTTATGTTTATATCAATAAAACTACTGTGTTTATTTAAACCTGTAGTATATTGGCCTTTATTTTCACTGAGAACCAAGTTGACAGCGCCTGGAATCCATAGGTTTTTTTGCTTCCTAAGACATAGTTAAAGGGGTATTCCAGTGGAAAACAGATTGCCAGGTGCCAGAAAGTTAAACAGATTTGTAAATTACTTCTAGTTAAAAATCTTAATCTTTCTAGTATTTATCAGCTGTTGTATGCTCCACAGGAAGTTATTTTCTTTTTTAATTTCTTTTCTGTCTGACCACAGTGCTCTCTGCTGACACCTCTGTCCATGTCAGGAACTGTCCAGAGCAGAATAGGTTTGCTATGGGGATTTTCTCCTACTCTGGATAGTTCTGACATGGACAGAGGTGTCAGCAGAGAGCACTGTGGTCAGACTGAAAAGAAATTCAAAAAGAAAAGAACTTCCTGTGGAGCATAAAGTAGCTGATAAGTACTGGAAGGATTAAGATCTTTAAATAGAAGTAATTTACAAATCTGTTTAACAAGGTGTATTTGTAATGTAACAAAATTCCCCATACTTCTTACCACGAGGGGTTCTCTACTGACCAGAATACTTTCTTGTCCCGGCAGCTATTGCCTCAGTGTATTGGCCGGAACAGAATACAGGAAGTGTGGATGGGACAAGCAGGGTTCTGTGCAGGCTCCTGGCTTATCAATCAGCCTGCTGTGAGAGCCAGGGGAGGGGGGGGGGGTAATTGCACAGAGCAGCTAGATATCTCAGCACTAAGGAGTAAGGAGAGAAGGTTTCCACATGAGATGTGATGGCAAATGTAAGTCAAGCCACCGCATCTGTATGGAGTGTTAGCATCACAAGCAAAGACATTAGGAGTCATAAAAAAAGATGAAAACCAGATTTTGTGCAATTTATTTTTAGTCCACCATAGATTAGTAGTAGCCATTTTTTTAGAGGTCTACTGTAGAAAACACTTTTCAAAGCAATATCTGGTGATCTTCTCAAAGGTTTCACTGTATTTACTGTTATCATGTTGGATCACACCAACTCATTCTGAAATTTTACGTTCTAAAGTAAAACAAGAAACGTTGACAATGTTTTAAGCCTTCCTTTTTTTTGTGCTCAAAAATTTCATGACCTTCTGGAGCAGAGAAGAAAATGAAATCACAAAAACACATTTATGCCAAGCAAAGGGCACATAGATTGGTATCATGTAGAGCATTTTAACACTTTGAAGTACAAACATATGGGGTGATAATGTTCAACTGTTTATCCCTGGCATAGCCTTATTTGATAAAAATGAGATAAAAAATGAAAGATTTTGGTGATAGTAGAAAGTAAACTTATTATAACTTTAAGTGAATGAGAAAACTGAATTTGAAAGTAGACAAGATAAACTATAAAAACCAATTTCTGCTGATTTAAGTTTTCTGGATAATAATCTGCTGATAAAGCTTTTATAGCAGTACATACATATAAGAGACAGATAAACACGGTGATAAATCACTCACCCAGATACTATACAGAACATATTGGGTGAAATATTTGAGCTTCCTTTCATTAGTCATTTCGGTGTTGTGAGTACTTCCAAAATTCAGGATTTCAGGGCGCTGTAAATTAATAATACTATATCTACTGACCGTATGACCATTCATACCTCCTATTTCTCAGTCAGCACTTCAATAAACTACATGTTTTCCTACTTTTAGCATTTCTATATACCAACAATAGCAGGAGTGTTGTTATATATAAAATCGATGGCATGCATACACATACGCATTTTCTCTTCTCTTTTGCATTGATTCATTGGGTGCTTGTTCCAGACACAGAAGATTATGTAGAATTGTGCATAGAAAGTCCTCAAGTCCTTGTTGACCTTCCATAAGTAAAAAAATACAGTGGAGAGGAAGGAAAAAACCCTTTCAAAGGGCACTGCTGTTGTCCTGGTGAGATGAAGATAAGAAGCCCAAGGCAGAAATATTTTGCAAGGTATAGCTTCTTTATTGGTGCAGAATCATAGCAAGCAGGGATACAGACAGGATAACACGTTTCGGGGAACAGCGCCCCCTTCTTCAGATCAGTGCACTGATCTGAAGAAGGGGGTGCTGTCCCACGAAATATGTTATCCTGTCTGTATCCCTGCTTGCTATGATTCTTGCTATGATTCCGCCGCCGATCTCCTGCGCTGCCCGTGGCAGTGCCGGAGACAGCTAGGACGTATGCATATGTCCCAGTGCGCGAACATGTCGGATGCTGGGATGTATGCACACGTCCTACAGTGGGAAGGGGTTAAAGATGGCTAAAGAAACCATTGAAGGGGTACTCCGCTGCTTAGCGTTTGGAACAAACTGTTCCGAAGCTGGAGTTCATACTAGGAGCTCGCTGTCATTCCCCCTCCCATAGACTTGCATTGAGGGGGCAGGGCATTACATCATGAGGAGGTGGGGTTATGACGTCACAAGCTCCCGGTGCCAGCTTCAGCATTCAGAACAGTTTGTTCCAAACGCTGAGCAGTGGAGTACCCCTTTAAAGATGAATATTCACAAAGTGGTGATATCCTTGAAAATAGCTATAGTCATAAGACAGCATAGGTTTCAGCAAGGTCTGCATTTTTCAAGTCTTTATGTGTATAGACATTCCCAGTCAACCGATGAGCAAATACTAATAGATAAGGGTAAAATAATACAGTTTTGACCACCTGCAATCACCACTAGGGGAGCCTCAAAGCTTACTGAAGACATTGAAAAAATAAGACACATATGTTAAAATTGAAATGTTTTAAATAATGACATGGGGTTAAAGAGATTTGTCCATGAATAGAAATGATCCCCTATCGTAAGGATAGGGGATAATTATCTGATCACAGGGAGTCATATTGCTTGGACCTCTAGTCTTCTTTAAGTACAGTGAGCGTGTCCCCCCTGAGAATGGATTTGCGGTCAGGTGTGTGCACCACTCCATTTTCTCATACAGAATGAATACAGTACAGTGTCCAATAGTCCTTTCCATTGGCAAGATATCAGCCTTTTTGCTAATTTGCAAATAAGGCTTGTGTGTCCAAGAAGCACTCTACAGCATGGCAAGAGCCCAGATAAGTATAGCCCATCTCCTCTTTTTCTAGTGTCTGTCAGTCAAACAGGGTAGGCAGATGCAAGTGGTGGTGGGGTTTCTAGAGAAGATATAGGCTAGACTTGTTTAGGCTTTTGTTGTGTTGGAGAATATCCTCAAGGTACTTGAGCCCCATTGACATATTACCAAAATGCTTATATCTCAGGCATGGAAAGAACTTTCTGGAAAACTAGCCCTATCTAGCCATAGGCTTCTTTACACCCCTGTTTTCCCCCTGATAAATCAGCTTTAAATAATAATGAAAAAGTTCTGATGGCTTCAGGTATACAGTATTTTATTTGAAAATAAAGTAATAAAGTGAAGTGTGTTCCTATTGTGAACAGCTTATTTTTATCCATTGGCTCTGCGCTGCGTCCTTCTTACCTGACCTCTAATATCTGCTTTACATAAACAATCCTTGAAGCACTGTCGGTGAAATCACAACTATGTCTTGTCTCAACAGACTGTCCTTTTGTCCCGAAATATGAGTGCTTTCATCGTGGAAGCAATAGAATCTTGTAGCGCTATGTATTATTTTACTGAAAACTCCTCCGTGGCTGTACAAACAGGAGTTTGCAAGATAAAGCGTTAGCTGACTATTTCCCATTCTAAGTCGCGGTTCATATTTCCGATAGTTAGCTTTAGGGTTTTGTAGTGAGATGGTTATCATTTTATGAAGGATTTATTTTGTTTTGTTTTCATGCCAAACTTGAATAACAAAGGTAGATACTAGCATTATTTTTTTTCCGTCCAAATTTAGCTAATGGACCTCTTACACTGTTCTTTGGGATATATTACACATCGACAACAGAATGTTTGTCTTACTGTAACTTAAAGGGGTACTCCCGTAGAAAACTTTTTTTTTTTTTTTTAAATCAACTGGTGCCAGAAAGTTAAACAGATTTGTAAATCACTTCTATTAAAAAAATCGTAATCCTTCCAGTACTTTTTATGGGCTGTATACTAAAGAGAAATCCAAAAAAAGAAATGCATTTCCTCTGATGTCACGACCACAGTGCTCTCTGCTGACCTCTGCTGTCCATTTTAGGAACTGTCCAGAGCAGGAGAAAATCCCCATAGCAAACATATGCTGCTCTGGACAGTTCCTAAAATGGACAGCAGAGGTCAGCAGAGAGGACTGTGGTCATGACATCAGAGGAAATACATTTCTTTTTTGGATTTCTCTTTAGCATTCAGCCACTGAAAAGTACTGGAAAGATTAAGATTGTTTAATAGAAGTGATTTACAAACCTGTTTAACTTTCTGGCACCAGTTGATTTGAAAAAAAAAAAAGTTTTCCACGGGAGTACCCCTTTAAGGACACTTCAAAAGTTTGGGATAATGACTATGTTTAATGAAATGGTTCACTGTTTAAGGTAGAATAAAGTCATAAAAATACATCAAGTAAACTTTTTTTTCTTATATAGGTAATCTTTATTTTACTATACTTATTTACTTAAGGGGGTTTAAAATATTTCACATATTTACACCTTTGAATTATTTAATTTTTATTACTCCCTTGCGTCAAAAATAGAAAACTTTGGAAATAGTCTTCATTAAACATATGATACATATTTTTGTCTACAACTCCCATGCAGACCTATGTGTCTCAATTGATACAAACAGCAACAAATACCCTGTGTAATTTGATTATACTGCATTATATCTGTATACTATTGTATTCTATCACAATTGTAGATTAATTTATTTTATTAGTCCATCAAAGGGGAAATAACATCACGTCACATAATCTCATACGAAGCTGATGGCATTGGAAGTAATGGGAGATATGAACCTGGGTACTACTTAAAGGGGCTAGTGACGTCATAGCCCCACCCCCTCATGATGTTATTCCACACCCCCTCAATGCAAGTCTATGGGAGTGGGCGTGACATATGCCACGCCACCCTCCCATAGACTTGCATTGAGGGGGCGGAGCTTGACATAATGAGGGGGCAGGGTTATGAAATCAAAAGCTCCAGGCGCCGGCTCCAGCGTTCAGAACAGTTTGTTCCAAATGTTGAGCTGCGGAGTACCCCTCTAAATGCTGAAAGTATGTAGCAGAGATGAGTTTGTCATTGAATTGTTGTTTGATGGTTGAGCATTATGATTAGGGACATACAGTACATCTCATTATGGCAGACCAGGAAGCTACATGAAGAGCATAGAGAGATTACAGATGATCTCATCCCTTGTGGTCCAATCTATCCAGTACTCCCTACCCATATATCACAGTGAGCTGTACTGGATGAAAACTCCGCTCTGATTTACTGACAGCCTCAGCTCTGCTGCATTTTTATTTAACCAATAAAGCTCTCATTTCATTGATCTTAATACTGTATACTTGCATATGCAAATGTAAAATTGTAAAAACTGGTGGCACTGTTTGCTATCACACTATGTTAACACTGTAACTGCCAGATGTCTGTCTGAGCCACATATGTCTTGGACACACATTAGTACACAAGCTGTCTGAAGTACATTATATCCAGACAGACTGTATACAGTGAGAACACTGCGGATATTCAGCGACTTGCCCGGTACAAATGCTTCTTTCTGGTTTTCAAAGAGAGATATTTTATTTAGTAACTGGACTTGGGTTGGTGAAAAGCCAAGTCAATATTTATGTGTTCATATAGAATAGGATGGGTTGTGAAACTGTGAATGGATTGCTGTCTTGGTATTGGATGAAGGAAGGTTTATTAGTGTCTTGGGGGGCCATGTATTGACCAGGCTCCTGTTTGCTCCCCTTCCATGTCCTTCTTTAATTAGATATTAAGTTGTAAGGTGGGTCAGAACAGTGCGAAAGCTTCAGGGCTAATGTGTTATAGAGAGGGAAAGGATCTAAGACTGTAGTCAAAAGCAAATCCTAGTCCTTGGAGAATTAATAATTCTCTGACCCAGTGTCATGCGTTATGCCTGCTAATGGATACTGCTATATGAATGCTTCAAATAAATCCTTTTATTGCTCAGTTCAATAGGACATATATGGCTTGTGTCTCTGCCAGCTAGAACAAAACACACTTAGCCTCATGATACTTGTAATCTTGAATGAATAAAATCAGTGTCTTTTCTACGATGCCAAGACCGATAAAAAGACCTTGAACTTAGTAGAGAGTTCCAGGAAGAGCTGAATTCATCCTTCATGTAATGTCATATACAATGTTTATTTGGGAAAAATACAGTATTCATATTTCAATTTGTTCTGTAAATCTGAGAGTTTCTCAGATTTAAGTGGGTATACTTTGCCTTAAAGATGAGACCCCAAGGGATTGGCTATAAATTGTGTGGGTACCTGGGGTCCTATGTCAAGGTTCCCATACATTTTCAATAACTGCCGGACGAATGTTCGTTTAGCAGACAGATATCTCTCCCGACTTCCCCATATGCATGAATGCTCGGCACAGCCAATCGTTCATGTGTTGTCTATGAAGACGGGAGGGGTAAGTTTCTGCCAGACAGTTTTAACGCCAGATTATCCCTCCAATACATACAGAAAATACAGTCCACCCCCTTACATATTTCTAAAGTTTAGTGCATGCTATAAGGTAGACATTAGATTGAATTGTCACCTTCTTCTAGTAAGGCTGGGTTCACATATGTCCGGCATAGGTGTACTCAGCCTAGATCTCCATACAACTGATGACAAAGTGCATCAGTTGTCATCAGTTGTATGGCATACAGCGTCCTATTTTTCTGGACGCCGGACAGGGGAATGCAGCAAACTGTCTGATGCCGTCCGCCATATCCAACCATCTGGCATAAAAACTGAGATGCTAGATGATTGTGAACTGTCCCATTCAAATGAATGGGATCAGTTCTGGCCTCAGTTTCCCTACGATGCACGCCGGAGTGAAATTAAGCCGGATGCCAGATATATGTGAACCCAGCCTTATACCATCTGTAAAAGCTGCAATATTAGGACTTGAATTTAAAGGGGTACTCCGATGGAAAACTTTTTTTTTATTAAATGGACTGGTGCCAGAAAGTTAAACAGATTTGTAAATTACTTCTATTAAAAAATCTTTATCCTTCCAGTACTTATTAGCAGCTGTATACTACAGAGGAAATTCTTTGCTTTTTGGATTTCTTTTTTGTCTTGTTCACAGTGCTCTCTGCTGACACCTCTGTCCTTGTCAGGAACTGTCCAGAGCAGCAAAGGTTTGCTATGAGGATTTTCTCCCTCTCTGGACAGTTCCTGATACGGGCATCAGGTGTCAGCAGAGAGCACTGTGGACAAGACAAAAAATAAATTAAAAAAGAAAATAATTTCCTCTGTAGTATACAGCTGCTAAAAAATACTGGAAGGATAATGATTTTTTAATAGAAGTAATTTACAAATCTGTTTAACTTTCTGGCACCAGTTTGTTGGCACCAGAAAAATGTTTTCCACCAGAGTACCCCTTTAACTTATTTTACCACCATTATAGATATTGATGACTGTTAAAAGGAACATTCTTCTTGTGTATAATGCTCTCCACATAGCTCTTATAGCCTCAGACTTCAATACAGACTTTGCAGGTAATAGGAACAGAATCAAATGTAATCCACTGCTGTGACACCACCAGCACCTGCTCAGACTAAATTTAAAAGGTAATGCCCAGGCTTCCTGTAATTCCTACTGTGAGTTGAAGTGTGCATGTAACTCACAGTAATCTGAACTGTACGAGTTACTATGCATCTTCATCTTGCAGAGTGATAAGCAAGAAGAGACATAGAAAATTAGGGTTGTTTCAAATTGAAAATGAAACATCACTCTGCTAAAATCCATTTTGAGTAAATCTGCTTTATACTTTGAGCATGGGTAATAGATACTATATTTTACCATCCTTAACTGACAGTCGCCTACTTGGAATTATACTAGAAAACTAGAGGTGAATTATGGTATAGAAACACATGACAATAAATATCACAGAAGGCACAGATTTATTTAAATGTGCATTGTCATTAAAACATATTTTTGCTATTGCACTCCTTATGGTAAATAAAAAATCTTTCTAATGTACTTTTTTTTTTTTATTCTAATGAAGCTTTCTATGTTTTATTTGTGTTTAAAAAAGTGGCCACTAGGTGTCTCCCTACTCGTCCAGAGCACATTTTCCCCCTATCTCTTGCACATACTTTGGACTCCTGCTGGCCTGGCAGAAGTCCAAAATCAGGAAATGCTGAGGGGGTGTGTTCAGCCTTATCCAATCAGAGCTCATCTCACACAGTGAACTGCTCTGGGCTGTGTGTAGCAGAAAGAGGGAGGAAGTTCTCCCCTGTATGGCTTCAGATGATGTCACGCCTGCTGGGGAACGCCCCTTCCCAGTCTGTGAATCTGACTGAGACTGAGCAGAAAATACAGAGAAATATCAAGGTAGAAAACAAACAAATAATAAAAATAAAAGCAGGGGGGTGGTTTATCATGATGGGGGTAGTGAACTGAGAGGATTATAAAATGTATCAAGATCATGACAGGTACTTTTTTAAATATGCTTTATAGTATGTCTTACCTTAAAGACCCACACCTTCAAAAGACATATAATGGTAATTGATTTGGAAACTTATAATGGTATAGATAGCGCAAGAGACAGTCTTTCTACATTGGGGTCAACTTTTGGTATATGTTTCTCCAAAGCTGAAATAATAGAGCAAATTTATTGTAAGTTTTACTTTTAGGGTATACAACTATGGATCCACTTTTCAAGTAACATTATTTGATTTAACACTGCAGTCATCCAAGTAGACAAGGTAGCACATAGATGACCCAAGAATGGGCAGATCAGAGACATCTCATTTTGTATAGCCAGTTAGTCATCACCATCATAGGTAAACCACATAAAGATCATACAGTGGGAAAAAGTAGAAGTAATAGGAAAGTTGTAGTGGGAAGTTGAAAAAAATTATACCACTGGAAGTATTAGCAACCAACGTGAAAGCTCCATAACTAATAAGAATGACCTTATTATTTCACTACCACTTTTTCCACTCCCTCTCGTCCAGGCTATATCTCACCTTTTAGTAAGAGAGGTAACTAAAGGTTTTTAAAACTGGGGGCAGTGGCCACTTATCAATAGTCATCTGGTGGGGACTTGGTCCTCATTGATAGCACACCCATTGTAGTCAACACATGTTAGTAGACTGGTTCCGGTATTCCAAAATTGCATACAGCGCCATCATTTTAATAAAGTGATGCTACATGGGCTTCAGTGAATTTGTACTGCTATTTATTCCAGGTTCCTGATGGTATTTCTATGTATGGTGTCCCTGTGTTTAAATATCTAACAGAACTAAAGGAAGTATTCCGAAATACCATAAAAAGCAGTGGAAAATTAACATAACTTACATGTTGACATATCTATAGCCAGTTTGTCATCTGGGAACGTGTTACCTACTAAGTGGTGGATGCAGCCAGGTCACTAAAGAAAATCTATAAATGTAATTATTAGTGATATATTCTCCCTCTCCCCAGAGAAGTATCACATTGCTTCTAATGATTTACTAAACCTTTTACCTTTCAAGTCTCTTTGATTGAATCATTTTTCTTCAACAGTTTTAAAGGAAAACAGTTGAACATGACGGGATTCTAAATACAACATAATGCAATGAGTCACAGCTCCAATATAAGAGACAATATTAAAACTAAACTCAATCTGAAAATGAAAAGTCATCTAATGTATTTGGTTGATAGGTGTTTTCTCACTGTGCCTTGTAGAAGCAAAGCCTACACAGTTGTCATTGATGATGTGAGTACGATCAGGTGACAGCTACAGGGTATGAAAAATATTCTAAATATTGGCGAAATCGCAAAGTGCCGATATTCACAATAAAAATTCACATTAGGAATATCCATGCTCAACACTAGTATTCACACACACCGGATCCACAATTGTCGGTATGAGGTTGTACATTTTACATAGCAGTCAAAAATCCATAAGAATTGCAAATCCTCAGCAGATCCTGTGTGTGTGAACGCACCCTTATAAAGGATTTATACACGAGATGAGAAAGGGAGATTTTTTTTAAGCTTTTAATATGAAGATAATTTTCCCGTAAAAATTCTAGTTTTTAGTTGTATACACCTCATGCACAAAGTAATCCTATGATCTGTTTCTTTTGTTTCAGATGATGACTTCTTTCATGAATTACCGGAGACATTCCCATCAGATCCGCCTGAACCATTGCCTCACTTTCTTATCGAACCTGAGGAAGCGTACATTGTGAAAAATAAACCAGTAAACTTGTACTGTAAGGCCAGCCCAGCCACGCAAATCTACTTCAAGTGCAACAGTGAATGGGTTCACCAAAAGGATCACGTGGTGGATGAAAGAGTGGATGAAACCACAGGTACTATATATTAATGTGTAGAGAGGTATACACCTCTCATAGATGCTGACACATTATTATTATGATTATTATTATTATTTCTGCAGTGGTATTTCTCTACATAAAAATGTTGCTCTTTGTTTTGTTATTTCTTTCCAAGTCTACTTCTTCCAATAATTACTGTACTATTTTTGCTATACCAAGGCTCTAAAACTGTCAGTGTACAAATAGGGATCCAGCTTGAAACTAAATTTTGTATGATATAGCCTCAAAATATTTGTACAAAATAAGTCTTCTCTATGAATATTAACATTCTTACATTATTAGAGCAAAATAATGCAATACTTTTTATTTATTTATTTTTATTCATTTTTTTTTTACAAGAGATAGAGACATTGATATAGCTATAGGAAAACAATGATACTGAGAAACTTAGGGGGGCAAGTATTCAGGTAACCAAAAGTTATTATGAAGTGTTAAAATTTTATTTTTTAGTTCTGATATCAAATATTTTATAACACTTTAAAATGATGTTGCTTAAACACTCAACTTTTGATCTTTTGAATGTCCGTGCATGCTGGAAGTTGTAGTTTTGCAATATCTGTTTGAAGACCGATTTGTCAGATGATACTAATTTCTTGACTGGTAAATTGTATAAAGTTTATCTATCTATTTATCTATCATCTATTTATCTATCCATCTATCTCCTATCTATCTATCATCTATTTATCTATCTATCTATCTATCTATCTATCTATCTATCTGTCTCCTATCTATCTATCTATCATCTATTTATCTATCCATCTATCTCCTATCTATCTATCATCTATTTATCTATCTATCTAGCTATCTAATCATCTATCTATCCATAATCTATTTATCTATCTATCTATATACAATAGAAAAAAATCCACAGCACTACTCAGCTCAGTCCGTTTAGTGGTGCCAGCGCTCCAACCTGATCAGGGTTCCTCGTAATATAGAAAATCCAACAAGCGCAGCACTCAAATTAAATAAAGTGCATTTATTTGTTCATGTCTCAATACAGCAACGTTTCTGCCCCTATGGAGCCATTTTCAAGCCTCTATCTATCTATCTATCTATCTATCTATCTATCTATCTATCTATCTATCTCATATCTATCATCTATTTATCTATCTCATATCTATCTATCTATCTCATATCTATCTACCTATCTATCTATTTATCTATCTCATATATCTATCTATCTATCTATCTATCTACCTACCTATCCACCTACCTATCTATCTATCTATCTATCTATCTATCTATCTATATACCATATCTATCTATTTATCTATCTATCTATCTATCTACCTACCTACCTACCTATCTATCTATCTATCTATATACCATATCTATCTACATACCATATTTATCTATCTATCTACCTACCTCCCTATCTATCTATCTATCTATCTATCTTTCATATCTGTCTGTCTGTCTATCTATCTATCTACCTACCTATCTATCTATCTACATATCACTCTATCTATCTATATATCTTTCTATCTATCTATATATACCTACCTACCTATCTATATATCTACCTATCTATAACTTCTGCCTACCTCATGTAACATATCTGTCTATCTTGTCTACCTTGTTTATCATGTTTGTCTATCTCTGGCTATCGAAGTGAAAAAGAATGCAGAGGTGGCTACTATTAGATCTGTACAGCAAAAAAATTCTTTTAACCATAGGACTGCAATGTAGCTGACATGGAGGCCAATATAAACCAAAACGATGCAGCAGAGGTGCTAGGATAAATAAAGGATAGAGGTATCAAATGTGGGGTAAGAAAAGACAACAAAATATATCCACACTCACCGCTAAGTAAGCGACCAACTGCTCCTATGTAGAGATGCCGTGAGGTAGACGGTGCATAGCGTTCACAGAGGCGATTACCGGTGATTTTGCGCACTAAGCGCTTCATCCATCCTCTGGCTATGCTCACACAAAGTACTTTGGTCAGTATTTTGCTCAGTATAAAAAACAAACCCCCCCCCCCCCCCCCAAATAAAAACAGTAGTGTGATTGGCACAGAAAAGGTGCATATCTTCCCATTATAGTTTTCCTTTTTATCAGTTTCATTCTTGGTTTTGGTTAAAAACACTAGGCAAAATCCTGACAAAAATACTGTACGAACATAGCCCTTGTCCACAAAGTGTAAAATTAAATGAAATAAAAATACTGTAGTAAAATATATATATATATATATATAGTATTTAATAATGGATTTCATTAAAGTTAAGAAAGAAATAAAAATAAAAAACTTCAGTGAAATAGATATAAAAAGCATAAGTATTTAATAATGGGATCCATAAAAGTAAAAAACAAAATAAAAAACCTGCATTAATTGCAATGTTGGCACAGCTGCGTTTTTTTATTCAGTGTGTGCACTGAAGGTTACTTTTCCATAGACTGTATTGGGACACATTATTAGATAAAAAAAGAAAAATACTGATACTTTTTAGGTCTATTTTACTGCTGTATTTTATTTTCATTTTCCATTGTGTGAACTTAGCTTTCTAATTGTAAATATTTATTTGCAACATGTTGTTATTACGTGATAGAGAGAATTCACAAATACAGAAAAACATATGAGAAAAGACCATTTTGCAACATTTTCAGTCTTTTGTGTTGCCTTTAGTAAGAACTACCGTCCAAGGTCACCAGTTGCTGACACAGACAATCGCGCCAAATCTCTGCTTCAGCAAGTCATTGACCATTGTTTGCTGCTCAGTCAATACTTTTGTGAAAATCTTTTCATTTTCTATACGCTGCGCCCAGCGCCTACTAGTCAGAAATAAAATGTTTGATGATAATAAGATCCACATAAATAATTCCCCATGTAAAGAATGTAAATGGTTATTTTTTTTGTTATCGGAGTATACTACATTAAGCTAACAAATCTAGGCCAAGGTCCATGCTGCATACATATAAACAACTATTTCTGAATTTGTTCCCAGGGATAATTTGGTGCAAGTCTAAAGAAAAAGGATGAACATATTCTTCATTTATAAAGCTATGCAGAATCCTATTAAATGCTGAAGGATAATTCATGTTTGTACCTTGTATCCCAATGTCCCAAATTTGAAGGAATGCAGATAGATGATCAAGAATAAAATAAAGATTACCCACAAGTGATTACTACAAATTCAATTTACAAGGAAATCCCATAATTGCAAATACTTTTCCCCCTGTACAATTATATAACCTGGCGGATTAGCGAATACAATGTAATTCAAATCCAGTAGTGATACTTTGAAGAACACACTGTAATTCCCAAAGAAGCCAACTGTGTTTGGATACACTGTATTAAAAAAGTGTATTACTATTTTGTTCTAAATTAGTAAATGAAAGAAAGAACATCTCTGTGGTCTCTACCTACTCAACTTACTGGTCCTTCCTGTTCTGGAATGGACAGGCTGGAAAACAACTTCAAGGCTTTAGACATATTTACAATTGTAGGTCAGAAATAATTAGCAATTTTCACCAAACATTCATAAAAAAAACTATGTACCATACATAGCAACATAGTTTGTAAGGTTGAAAAAAGACAAGAGTCCATTAAGTACAACCAATAGCCCTACTGTGTTGATCCAGAGGAAGGCAAAAAAAAAAAAAAAAAACATGAGACTGATGCCAATTGCCCCATGACAGAGGAAAAATTCCTTCCTAACCCCAATATGTCGATCAGAATAAATCCCTGGATCAATGTTCTATCCACATAAATCTAGTATCCATAACCTGTAATATTATATATATGAAAGATCTGGACTCCATAAATGTTAGAAGGATTAAAGGGGTACTCTGGCCCAAATACATGTTATCCCACATCCAAAGGATATGTATAAGATGTCTGATCGCGGGGGTCCTGCCATTGGGGACCCCGCAATCTGTCATTCAGCACCACAGAAGCGTGACGACTCTGAGTGTCAGTCATCACGCTGCACACTCGGAGCCTCCAGCGCTGCGGAGAACTTGCAAAGGTGGGTGCTGAATGACAGATGGCAGGGCCCCCCCCTCCCCGATCAGACATCTTATCCTCAATCCTAATTGATAGGGGATAAGATGTATTAGGGCCGGAGTACCCCTTAAACCTCTTCAGGTCACAGGGCGTATGCATATGGCCTGCATCCTGAGACCTTAACTTCTTAAGGACCAAGGACACACCCGTACATCCTGAGTCCTTACCCTCTCTATAACGCAGGGCCACGGCGTGGCTCCGCGTCATAGCGGGCCGGGCCTGGCCTTTAACAACGGCCTAGACTCATGGCTAATAGCGCGCAGCACTGATCGTGGTGCCGTGTGCTATTAACCCTTTAGACGCGGTGTTCAAAGTTGAATGCCGCGTCTAAAGACAAAGTAAAACAATGCCGGTTAGCTCAGGTAGCTGTTCGGGACCGCCGCGGCGAAATCGTGGCATCCCGAACAGCTTACAAGACAGCCAGAGGATCCCTACCTGCCTCCATGCTGTCTGATCGCCCAATGACTGACTGCTCAGTGCCTGAGATCCAGGCATGAGCAGTCAAGCGGCAGAATCATTCATCACTGGTTTCCTATGAGAAACCATTGATCAATGTAAAAGATCAGTGTGTGCAGTGTTATAGCCCCATATGGGAGCTATAACACTGCAAAAAAAAGTGGAAAAAAAACCTGAATAAAGATCATTTAACCCCTCCCCTAATAAGTTTGAATCACCCCCTTTTCCCAATTAAAAATAAAACTGTGTAAATAAAAAAACATATGTGGTATCGCCACATGCGGAAATTTTCGAATTATAAAAATATATAATTAATTAAACCGCACGGTCAATGGCATACGCGCAAAAAAATTCAAAAGTCCAAAATAGTGTATTTTTGGTCACTTTTGATATCATGAAAAAATGAATAAAAAGCAATCAATAAGTCCGATCAATACAAAAATTGTACCGCTAAAAACTTCTGATCATGGCGCAAAAAATGAGCCCTCATACTGCCCCATACACGGAAAAATATAAAAGTTATAGGCGTCAGAATATGACAATTTTAAATGTATAAATTTTCCTGCGTGTAGTTATGTTTTTTTTCAGAAGTACGAAAAAATCCAACCGATATAAGTAGGGTATCATTTTAATCGTATGGACCTACAGAATAAGAAGAATGGGTAATTTTTACCGAAAAATGGACGGCGTAGAAACAGAAGCCCCCAAAAGTTACAAAATGGCGTTTTTTTTTTTCAATTTTGTCTCACAATGATTCTTTTTTCTGTTTCACCGTAGATTTTTGGGTAAAATTACTGATGTCATCCCAAAGTAGAATTGGTGGCACAAAAAATAAGCCATCATATGGATTTTTACGTGCAAAATTGAAAGAGTTATGATTTTTTGAAGGTAAGGAGGAAAAAATGAAAGTGCAAAAACGGAAAAACCCCTGGTCCATAAGGGGTTAAGGACGTAGGGCTACATGTTCGCCCGTGTGAATTCTGGTCCCCGCCACTATCCGTCAGGGACTGGGATGCCTGCTGAAATCATTCAGCAGGCATCCCGGGACATCGCCAAGGGGGGTCCTGAGACGGCAAATCGACGATCAATTGAGACCAGCGATTTGCGGCGATTACGGGTCATACGGGTCTCCGGTGACCTGGAAAATAAGAGGGATCGGGGTTTCCCCCTGATAGGATAGGCGTGAGGTGGCAGGGGTGCCACCCCTCCTATCCCTGCTATTGTTCGGTCAGAAGCGACAGACCAATAGCAGATCGGGGGCGGGAGGGTTAAAGTTTGTTTCCCCTGTTCTGTCCACCTACGGTAGATCTCTAAACAGTCTATACAGTGATCTCTATACTGTAACCCCCCAGATGTTGTAAAACTACAACTCCCAGCATGCCCAGACAGCTGTTTGCTGTTTGGGCATGCTGGGATTTGTAGTTTTGCAATAGCTGGAGGGCTACAGTTTGGAGATCACTGTGTGGTGGTTTCTAAACTCTGGCCCTCTATATCTTGCAAAACTACAACTCCCAGGAAGAACATACCCCATATGTGGATGAAAAGTGCTCTGAACAACAAGCGTGCCCATGAGGCACTTATTTCCCCATTATCCCTTTTCTTATAAAACATAACTTTTAATTAATTTATTAAGCAAAGGAGGAATTTTAAAACAACAGCTATTTCCACTGGGTGTATTCCACTATTCTCACCAATATTATATTATGAACAACTGTTCTATTTAGAACTAGTTTCTATTGGAGAAGGATATTCAGTACTAAACTAGTGCTGATTAGAGGCTGTTTGTGCCAACATGGAGGAAGTTGCACCTGCAGTGTGCATTGGCCTCTCACTTTATTTCTTGTATACCAGTGGATAATAGTGCAATTAAAACCATATAACTGCTAACATCCAAAGTGCTCTGCGGGTGAACTACAATTCTCAGAAGAGAAGGAGCGCCATTGGGCTTTTGGAGAGAAATTTGTCCAAAATTGAAGGCCACGTGTGTTTACAAAGCCCCCATAGTGCCAGAACAGTGGACCCCCCCACATGTGACCCCATTTTGGAAACTACACCCCTCATATAATGTAATAAGGGGTACAGTGAGCATTTACACCCCACAGGTGTCTGACAGATTTTTGGAACAGTGGTCTGTGAAAATGAAAAATTTAATTTTTCATTTGCACAGCCCACTGTTCCAAAGATCTGTCAAATGCCAGTAGGGTGTAAATGCTCAGTGCACCCCTTATTCAATTCTGTGAGGGGTGTAGTTTCCAAAATGGAGTCACATGTGGGGGGTCCACTGTTCTGGCACCATGGGGGCTTTGTAAACGCACAAGGCCCCCAACATCTATCCCAACCAAATTCTCTCTCCAAAAGCCCAATGGCAGTCCTCCTCTTCTGAGCATTGTAGTTCGCACGCAGAGCACTTTACAACCATATATGGGGTATTTCCATACTCAGAAGAAATGGGGTTACAAATTTTGGGGGGCATTTTCTCCTATTACCCCTTGTAAAAATGTAAAATTTATTGAAAAACCAGCATTTTAGTGATATTTTTTTTTTTCATTTACACATCAAACTTTAACAAAAAGTCGTCAAACACCTGTGGGGTGTTAATGCTCACTGGACCCCTTGTTGCGTTCCTTGAGGGGTGTAGTTTCCAAAATAGTGTGCCATGTGGGGGTCTTTTTGCTGTTCTGGCATCATAGGGGCTTCCTAAATGTGACATGCCCCCCAAAAACCATCTCAGCACAATTTGCTTTACAAAAGCCAAATGTGGCTTCTTCTCTTCTGAGCATTGTAGTGTGCCTGCAGTGCACTTGATGTCCGCACATGGGGTATTTCCATAAGCAGAAAAGATGGGGTTACACATTTTGGGGGGCATTTTCTCCTATTACCCCTTGTAAAAATGTAAAATTTGGGGAAAAATAGCGTTTTAGTGGGAAAAAAAATCATTTACACATCCAACTTTAATAAAAAGTTGTCAAACACCTATGGGGTGTTAAGGCTCACTGTACCCCTTGTTATGTGCCTTGAGGGGTTTAGTTTCCATAATAGTATGCCATTTTTTTTTTTTTTTGCTTTTGTTTTTTTGCTGTTCTGGCACCATAGGGGCTTCCTAAATGTGACATGCCCCCCAAAAACCATTTCAGAAAAACTCAATCTCCAAAATCCCACTGTCGCTCCTTCCTTTCTGAGCCCTCTAGTGTGCCCACGGAGTACTTCACATACACATATGAGAACACCCCTTCCCAGTCTGTGAATCTGAATGAGACTGAGCAGAAAATACAGCGCAATATCAAGGTAGAAAACTAAAAAATAATAAAAAAATAAATAAAGGCAGTAGGTGGTTTATCATGATGGGGAGAGTGAACTGGGAGCATTATAAAATGTTACAAGATCATGAGAGGTACTCTTTAAAGGTGTCTGTATGTAAATCTTCAGTTTCCATTGGCAATACTTTACTTGCTTGTATTGCAGCCACCTGGAATAGTATGAAAAGTCTATACTATAACTAGAGTTTTACTTTAAATGGTCAGGGCAATTAAAGGGTGATTTCTGAATTTTCTGTTTAAGAGTGCATTCATGCGTGCATACTGCAGTTTTGCTTCAGATTTACTGCTGCAGATTTTGATGCCTACTTACTTCAATTTGTATTTGCTATAGAAAATCTGCAGAAGAAAATATGCCTTACTGCTTATTATACCAGCTGCTTTATCTGTTCAAAAATAAGAAACAGATAAAGGTCTATTCAGCACTTATATTCCCACGTCCATTTCCTCTTTTCCTTAAAGGGGTTATCCACCATAAGGTGATTTTAGTATGTACCTGGCAGACAGTAATGGACATGCTTAGGAATGATCTGCACTTGTCTTGGGGCTAAATGGCTATGTTGTGAGATTACCATAACACTGTGGCTAGCTTTTTGTGAACTAGTATTTCCTGTTTGACTTTTCTTTTTTGACTACAAATCCCACAATTCCATTTTCCTCCCTCCCACACATCAGCCACCCCACTCATTGAAACATAAATGAGCTGCATCCATTCAAAAGACCTGTGGCTTTCAATCAGGGTGCCTACAGCTGTTGCATTAGTTGCAGATTGATCTCTCTCCCACCAAGCGATCCCTCCACCCATTGAAGCAGACAGGCTCCTGTCATCAGCTGACTACTGAGTCTGGTCTCAGCCGCATTGCAACCTGGGAAAAATCTGAGACAAAAGTAATTTTGTATGATGTTAAAAATAAATATTGGGTTGAAAATCACAGAAGAATTGTGAGAAAACTGTCACACACAGGTACAGACACTATATTATGAACTACACTAACTTTACAGCCCCTGTAGCATAGTCAAATAAAAAAAATCCTGGAATACCCCTTGAAATCGTCAGCTTAAAGCTAATATTGTCACCTTCCAGAAAAAAAGCCTCAGATCATCCTTCAACATGAAGATGCACAGTAGGTGGCTAAACACATCATAGTCTTCAAAGGAACACAAAAGCCTGTTTTTTAAGCCACCAAGAAGTAAGCCAGAAACAGTGCTGCATAAGATAGCAGGGGGATTGCAATACACTATTCTTGCTTGCTTTCTATACATATTATTAAACAGTTAGGAAAAACCCTATCTCAGATTAACAAATGTCTAAATGATTAGATTTCCCTAAATCAAATGTACACTTTACTTTAAAACTGTAGTCACTATTGTACATTTAATTTAGTTTATTATGCTTATATAGTTATGCATTCTATACTGCCCTTAATGCATCAAACATGGAACACATTGGCCCTCATTTACAGTTGCAAACCCAACATGTTTTGTCCGGTCGTGTGCCAGAATTTGCGCCAGAATTGAGAAAAACCCGACTTATTCTCCATTTTATTGAGAAAACCCCCAAAAGGGGCATGGCTGTCTGGAAAAGGGGGCACGGTCACCCAAAAGGGGCGTGTTCCCGACATTTTCCCAAAAACCCAACATATTTACTAAGGTTTCTACATAAAATGTGGTGGATTTCAGCTGAGGAAAACCCTACAGATCAGAACATGTGTAAAAAAAAAAACAAAGTTTAGGGAAAGTGGAAAATGTAGGGAAACCTTAGTAAATACCGTGGAAAAAATTGTAGGAAATTAAAACCCACAAAGAAACCTACACTCCACTCTTAGTAAATCAGGGCCAATGTCTGATTGACCCAACGTGGTCCAGGCTTTCATCTACAGGTATCAGGTCTGGGCTATATCTATTATTTATTCGTCTTTTGGACTACATCTATCTAGTGGTTATCCATCCATACCTTTCCTATGGGAATTTGGTCCCAATTGAGATTATTAGTACTTGACCTACCCTGTGGAAGTACATCATTGCCTGACCACATCAATATCATTACATCTTATACTTAACCGGCATTCGTTTTGGGAGTCTGTTTAATTGAGATCTGCTTTAATATCAGGAACAGAGTGTTCTGTTGGTGGTCTAAATCTTAATTGAATACCATCATCTTACATAGGGGTGTATCTGCATGTATCTTGAACAGAACATCTTCCTCTTTGTCTGGAGTCAACTTATTATTATTTTACTAACATTGCATAGTAATATTCTTTATGCCATCTTTCTGCTATGATAATGTATGTGTATTTGTTTGACCAGACACTAACAGACTCACATATATGACCGGTACTTATGACTGACGGACCCGGACCTATGTATTATCATTTATTTATTGTCATTATTGGTCTTTGTATCTTTTGTATATGATTTTGCATTTGCTGTGCACTAATTAAATTGTGAATATTATCCTCTCATCCCTGATGAACTCCGCTCAACCTGGGAGAGAAACGCGTTGGCCAGAGAGGTTGATATATTTTTGTACCAATTGTACATATTGTAACTATTCCCCTAACCCTTGTCCTTCACTTAGCTGTTAGGATTTTATTTAGGTAGGATATTTATTAGGGTTTCACCTGTTACCTCTACCCTCTTTATGTTTTGTGCTCTATATGCGTATTGTGTGTATATCCTAATTTTAGTATATCTTAATTAAAAGCTATGTTTTATTCTAATTGATGTTGATAATGTGTTGGATTCTGCTTTCTCTGTATGTATCATTCTGCAAATGACAGGACGTAGAATTAAAAAAAAGGATAGAAGAAGTTGAATTGATAGAAATTATGTTGGATAATGTTACATTTTTGTTCTATACTATCCATTGCTCACTACTTCAGTTTGACTGGGACGGTTTATTTACAGATATTCCCTTAAAGGTCATGCACTGTATTTTTATGTCATGAGTGTGCCTCCAGCTGTTGGAAAACTACAACTCTCAGCATGCCTGATCATTCTTTGGCTGTGCGGGCATGTTGGGCGTTGTAGTTTTTCAACAGCTGGAGGTATACTGGTTCGGAAACACAGGTCTACAACAATGTTTTTTGGCACTGCTGAAGTTGGGAACTCAACACTTTGATTACTGGGGTCATGATCAAATGAAATTCCTTGCCCCAATTTGGTCACGGGGTGGCTGAGTGACCCAAATGAAAATGCTTTGTCAGCCTTGGGGACCTAGAAAGCACCCCGGGGCTGTCTGTTCACAGAGCCTGCAGCTAGACCACACTGTCTGAGTGACGCAGAATATAATTAACTAGCATTTATGGCGATACATTATTACAAAAAAAATAGCCTGTGACCAATCCCCCCAAAATGTGATTGCATTACTATTAAATAGCTTAGGGTGTCCTGATCAAACGCATTTTGACAGTTACTTGATGAACCCTCCCATTTCTGAGATATGAGGGTTTGTGATCTGTCTAATAATTCAAGGAACAGTCTGATGGGCGTGAACTTCAATTTTATAATGGGAGTGACTATCAGGTGATGGGTGGGATTATACAGTCAGGGGGTGTGAATGTTGTACACTGGGAAGCATGTATGCGATCGTATAACCCCGCCCTTTTCCTCATAGCCACTCCCATTATTAAAATTAAGTCCACACCCGCACCCGTGATCTGTCTAATAATTCAGGGAGCGACAGGGTATATGAAGAAACTGTAAAAGGTGTGTTATCAGGACACTCTAAGCTACAGTATTCACTTTGGTCTTTACTCTGGTCTTCTTTATTGTTGAATAATAATAATAATAACCTACACATATTAGGTATCCACAGGGCTGTAATAACCTGAAGAATTAAGATAACAGTTTATGTAATGACAAGGCATAAAAAAAAAAAAGTTATGGTTGTTCAAATGCATAAAGACAAATATTAAAAAATTCTGCTAAAGCCTTTTCAGGCCTGGCCATTAACAGGTTAACAATAGGACTATAATGAGTTATCTAGTTAACTATGGTGATCTAACAGTAAATTTGTCTTGGATCTGTGTTATAAAGTACATTACTATTGCAGACTTCTGGTCAGTAGCTCTGGTTTGGAGCAGATTTTGGTCTGAATACATGTGCCGCATTTTCAATGTGTATTTCCTAGAGGACCTGCAGAAGTTAAAGGGGTGCTCCGCCCCTAGACATCTTATCCCCTATACAAAGAATAGGGAATAAGATGTCTGATCACGTGGGTCCCGCCTCGGCTGCGGTACCCCAGACATCCGGTGCATAGGGTGAACTTCGCTCCATGCTGGATGACTGTTGATGCACTGTCGTAACGTCACAGTTATGCCCCGCTTGTGACGTCATGGCCCTGCCTCCTCAATGCAAGTCTATGGGAGGGGGCCTCTCCCATAGACTTGCATTGAGGGGGCTTGGCCATGACTTCACGAGCCTCCAGCAACCTGGCGCTGCGCCCGATGCTCCAAACGAACGCCAGTTGCCGCAGGAAGATCGCTGGGGTCCCGCTGCTTGGATGAGAGATAAGATGTCTAGAGGTGGAGTACCCCTTTTAAAACTCAGATTTCAGCTGTACATGTGCATCTTTATAAAGATCAGTCCCACTCAATTAGGCTAAGGCAGGATTCACACTAAAGAATTTCAGGTGAAAAATTCCATTTTGAAACTCTACTCGGAAATTCAGGTGGAGCAGAATGTCGCTGCACAGTGCACATTGCATGGTTTTCAAAGTAGACTTTCTGCCCGGAAAGTCTGCTTGATGAATTCCACCAGAACATTGAATTTGTTTAATGATCTGGTGGATTTCTGCTCCGCAGGCAGTGACGTTTATGGGGACAGCAATGAAGTATGAAATCAGCCTAACACGCAGCATGCTTTTCTGGGCAGAAACCGCAAGAAGAATGAAATGGTTTATTCATCTTGTGGATTCTTTCTTCCTGCAACCAGACAAAAAATTGCACCATGTTTTTTACTCCAACAGCATTTGAACAGGGCAATAAAGACTTCTTTTACTTGCTTTGGAGTCAGACTTTTTTAAAGGGGTACTCCACCCCTAGACATCTTATCCCCTATCCAAAGTCTGATTGCAGGGGTCGCGCCGATGAGGACTCCCGCAATATTGCATGCGGCACCCACCTGTTTATTGTCCGGAAGCACTGGGTCACGACCACGGGAACGAAAGTCCGTGAAGTCACGACTCCGCCCCCGTGTGACCTCACGCCCCGTCCCCTCAATGCAAGTCTATGGGAGGGGGCGTGACGGCCGTCACGCCCCCTCCCATAGACTTGCATTGAGGGGACGGGGCGTGACGTCACACGGCCATCACGCCCCCTCCCATAGACTTGCATTGAGGGGACGGGGCGTGACGTCACACGTCCGTCACACCCCCTCCCATAGACTTGCATTGAGGGGACGGGGCGTGACGTCACACGGCCGTCACGCCCCCTCCCATAGACTTGCATTGAGGGTACGGGGCGTGACGCCACACGGGGGCGGAGTCGTGATGTCACAGACTTCCGTTCCCATGGTCGTGACCCAGACCCTCCAGTGCTTCCG
Organism: Hyla sarda; assembly: GCF_029499605.1. Taxonomy (NCBI): domain Eukaryota; kingdom Metazoa; phylum Chordata; class Amphibia; order Anura; family Hylidae; genus Hyla; species Hyla sarda. The sequence continues at coordinate 201,285,279 of NC_079189.1, forward strand.
GACAAGAAACAGATGGGTGCCGCATGCAATATTGCGGGGGTCCCCCGCGATCAGACATCTTATCCCCTATCAGACATCTTATGCCCCTTTAAAGCTTTGATGCTGTTTTTCAGGCACCATGTGTGAACAGGCCCTTTGAACTCTATCAGTAAGTAACTACAAATTTAATGTACGTGTTGTCTCAAATATCATAAATAGGGCATGGCCTTTGCGGTTTGCCATTTTTGCTTATGTCCTAAAAACAAGATCTGAATTGGTTTGCAAGAAGGCAGCAGATTCCTGTAATGGAACTTGTGCCGCCGTTGAGAGTAATTACTCAAAGAAATAACCTTAAAAGCCGTTTCTGGTCTTGTGCACATTGGGTCTGTTTCCTTCTATTTGTACAGAGCCATCAGACACTATGGCTTGTGTGTACTGTAAGGATTGGGAATTTTAAGGAAGTGTTACCACTAAATCAGTAAACTGTTTATATAATTGGTATCACACGAGGCGACTGCACAACAAGACGACAATTAGGCGGGAAGCTTTCTCCCCATTAGTTTGATATAGACTTATATGCTGCTGTCTCTAAAATGTTGCTTACACTTTTACCCAACATTGTCATTTCAGTCCTCATTAGTGCCACATCGGAAACAGAGTTGTTCCTAAATGTAATATCCTGTATGAAAAATAGGTTATAAAGGATAACTCCGACGTCTACATGTTTCAGTATGGAGTATTTTACACAACTAAATCCAAAAGGAATTTATTTTCAGCACAGTAAAATCCCCTATGTAAGCTTGTATTGATATTCTATATATGTTTTACTAGAATAATTGCACAATTTTGGTAAATCACTTCATTCCGACCAGATGTCAAAGCAAAGCACCAAAGGTATTTTAGCATTCTTGACTGAGACCTCAGATTTCGTTTTGCATTACTTTATTGTCCTAGCTAAGAATTCTAAGCCTTGGAAAAACATAAGGTCAGGTCAGTAAAAATACCCAACAATGTGGAAGCTTTGAGACAGTCTCCAATGTTTTATGAATGAGACAGAAGTAATATCTGGATATCAAGGGGATATAGTCAGGAGCCTGTCCAGATAGATTAACAGTGAAATGGATGTTTGTAATGTGTACCGTGAAGAAAAGCTCTAAGCGGGATGTGTCTTCATGGACTGATAGCCATAAGGAGGGCAGAGGTTGCAATTGTGGCATCCCTCGGACCCAGATGCTACATTGCGAAAACATTTTTATGTCAAATGATAAATTCCCCCCATTATGTGATGGCTGGTGGATACAGTTTATATAAAGACACAGGGACCTTATTCTTTTAGCTTAGATTTGGAACCATCTCACTGTCCTAAAGTCTTAGAAGGAATGTTTCCCAGAACCAGTGCTATATTTGTCCTTGTTCTCTGTCCAGTATTCCAATATTAGCTTTCCAGTAGAATTTACAGATTTACAGAAAAAAAGAATGCAGCTGTTCCTCTATTGTTTAAGCCAAAATATATACTTAAAGGAGAACTCCGGTGGGAACAAGTAGAAAACAAATATTTTCAAATCAACTGGTGCCTGAAAGTTAAACAGATTTGTAAATTACTTCTATAAAAAAAAAATATTAATCCTTCCAGTACTTATTAGCTGCTGTATAAGGGTACGTTCACATGGGCGGATTTACTTGCGGGTTTCCCGCTGCGTATTTGAAAGGGAGCGGGCTCTTTGCAGTTGTCCACAGCAGATTTTCCCCTCCAGAAAATATACCGCAAGCCCCATTGAAGTCAGTAGGGTCTGCGGCAGTAGGGCCTGCCCCCTTTCACATACGCAGTGGGAAACCCGCAAATAAATCTGCCCGTGTGAACGTACCCTAAAACAGAGAAATTTGGGAAGTTCTTTCCAGTCTGACAACAGTGCTCTCTGCTGGCACCTCTGTCAATGTCAGGAACTGTCCTAATTAGAAGCATATCCAAATGGAAAACCTCTCCTGCTCTTGACAGTTCCTGACACGGACAGAGGTGTCAGCAGAGAGCACTGTGGTCAGACAGAAAAGAAATTCACAAATGTATCTGTAGTATATCTGCAGTATACAGCAGCTGATAAGTACTAGAAGTGTTACGATTTGAAAACATGTTTTTCCACCGAAGTCCCTCTTTAAGCTTCCACTGCAGAATCCTAGATAGATAGATATTATTTTCTTGAAGACATAAGTACAATACTGCTTTCTATCAGAGACATAATCTCTGATCACAAGGGCTTAGCCTCTATGTTCTTATGTAGATAAGGAGATTAGAAAGTTGGGTAATAATATAGTTTATGCATTAAAGAATGAACACAGTGCATGCATTACTACTATACACAGTACAATGTATATAGGATGTCTCTTATATATTTTAGACATTGGCAATATATTTGATGCCTGTTTAACACTTCATTTCATGTTGTTAGCTATCGTAGTCCACTACAGTCCGCCATGTTATTCTAATAATTTATGCCTACTTAGCAGCATGTATGGTCTGAAGAATCCTGCCCTAGTTTCCCCTTACCACTATATGATACAGGAATTGACTTAGACTATGCTCACCAACTGATGGAAACATAGGGGGACTCATTGCCTTTCTGTTAACTTACTGTCTGGATGTGGAACATCAGACAGTCATCAACCCGTAAAATACAGTTACCAAGGGATTTACACACACTCTATATTATTCAGTCATGTCAGTTTGATGGAGATATACAAAATAGGCATGTTTTAAGCAATTTCATTTATTCAAACATTTTCACTGATCATAAACAAGACTAAACCTAGTCTTAAAGGGATATTCTGCCTCTAGACATCTTATCCCCTATCCAAAGTATAGGGGATAAGATGTCTTATTGCAGGTGTCCTGCTGCTGGGCACCCCCGTGATCCCCCATGCTGCAACCGACGTTCGTATAGAGCGTCGGGTATAGGGCCAGAGGCTTGTGACGTCATGGCCCTGCCTCCTCAACGCAAGTCTATGGGAGGGGGTGTGATGGCCATCACACCCCCTCCCATATACTTGCATTGAGGGGGCATGGCCATGATGTCACGAACAGGGCATGACTGTCACGTCATGAGCCTCCACCTAGCATCACCAGTCATCCGGCACGGCGCGAAGTTTGCTACGTGCACCGGATGACATGGAGTGCCACAGCTGAGATCGCGAGGGGGCCCCAGCAGCGGGACCCCTGCGATCAGACATCTTATCCCCTATCCTTTGGATAGGGGATAAGATGTCTAGGGGCGGAAGCTCATGATGTCACGGTCATGCCGCGCTTTATTTACATCCAGGCACTTGTCTTTCAACCCCATTATTCTTTTCACGGTTAATATTCTCTCATTTTGTTTCAGCATAGTTTTATCCAATTTCTTTGGTTTTTCTTTGGTTTTATCCAATTTAGGTATGAGTTTTATCTCTACATAAGAATTTAGTAGCATATACAGAAAAACATCATCCTCTGTTTATATTTTAAAAACATTTTGAAACTTGTCCTTTTTTATACAAACAATGTTGATAAATTATAAATAGATCGGCAAAGCTACTCACATTTTAACTGTGGGTGATTTTTTTCGACATCCATTCTCGTACTTTTTCCAGTCTGGCTATTAACAAAAGGGTGAATTTATCATTCCCTGTGGCAGTGCAGAGCAAACCGGGGCTTGTGCAAAAAGTTTGGTCATTCACTTCGGTGCATGGTGGATACATTTCCTACATAGTCTTGCAAATGTTGTATTTTATGTCCCTACAAATATTGCTCAGGAAACTTCATACCAAAATTCCCAAATAATAGATTTCTTTTTAGGTTTTTTTACACCACCTTAAAGGAGTACTCCGCCCTAGACAACTTAAGACGGCCGCCACGTCTCCTCCCATAGACTTGCAGTGAGGGGGCAGGGCATGACATCACAATACCCCGCCCCCTGTATCGCCCGTCATCAGCTACGGACCTAACATTGCTCCAAGCTGCTGATGTACAGGGGTGCAGCAGGAGAGATTGTGGGGGTCTCCAGCAGCGGATCCCCTTTGATCAAACATCGTATCCCCTATCCTTTGGATAGGGGATGAGATGTCTAGGGGTAAAGTACCCCTTTAAGAAAAATCCTGAGGCCGTGGAATTCAGACGATTCATTAAGAGGCGCTGCAGTAGCTGTCTTGTGCACTGTGCTTTGATATCTGCCCTAGCACTGACTAACCATATATTCCAGCTACAATATATGGTAGCTTTCTAGTGCATACCTCAGTAAACCCCATCCATTTAAAAAAAAAATAAAAAAACTATGAAATGTGGTTGTCATGCAGATTCTATGCGATTTCAACATTGAATCCATGTTGGAGTCCATTGGAATTTTAACTATGTAAACAGAACCCAATACAAGAAGCCTTTCTTAGATTCTTCTCAAGTGCCACTATGATTTCAGTGAACATCCATCTGTACAATATCTAGATTTTATCCCCCCCTTGCAGGCGTTTGTTCTCTAAACTGAGCAGACTTTGATCAAGTATACTCACTAATATCCCCTTAAAGGGGTTATCAATGAAAAAGCTTTTTTTATATATATCAACTGGCTCCAGAAAGTTAAACAGATTTCTAAATGACTTCTATTAAAAAATCTCAATCCGTTCAGTACTTATGAGCTTCTGAATTTGAGTTGTTCTTTTCTGTCTAAGTGCTCTCTGATGTCGGGAACTGCCCAGTTTAGAAGCAAATCCCCATAGCAAACCTATTCTACTCTGTGCAGTTTCCGAGAGAAGCAGAGATGTCAGCAGAGAGCACTGTTGCCAGACAGAAAATAACAACTCAACTTCAGCAGCTGATAATTATTGAAAGGATTAAGATTTTTGAATAGAAGTAATTTACAAATCTGTTTAACTTTCTGGAACCTGTTGATATATATAAAAAAGTTTTTTCCTGGAATACCCCTTTAAGGCCATGTTCACATGTTTAGTGGAATGTCCACCTGGAAAATATGGGCTAACATCCTGCAAATAGCAGGCAGTGGCAGAACATGCCGGCACTAGGACCACTTGGAAATGTTCCATCTTCATAGAAGACCTCAATGCAAGCGGATTCCACAAAAATAATTGATAGGTCAATTCTTTCTGCAGAGGCCAAAATTGGGTTTTCCACAGCAGATGTTTCCGCCATGGAAATTTTGGCGTGTGCGCGGTGCAGCAGAATCCAATTAAAAACAATGCGACTGAATTTCCAAGTAGAATTTTTCTGCCAGATTTTGCTGTGAACATAGTCTAGGACAGACGGACGGATAGATAGATAATTGTAAATAATATCCTATTATTTCCCCTTATGATCAAAAGATAATACATTAAAGTCATGATAAGTATACTGTAAACATTCCAATACCTCAGTGTTTCCCAAACAGAGTGCTTACAGTTGTTGCAAAACTACAACCCCCAGCATGCCCGGACAGCCCTTGGCTGTCCGGGCATGCTGGGAGTTGTAGTTTTGCAACAGCTGGAGGCTCCCAGTTTGGGAAATACCACAGTACACCCATAAAATTGTGAGTTATATCAATACATTTCTAGATAAAGCCCCAGTAAACTGGAAGAACACTTGCGTTAATGACTGTTCGGTCCCTGGCTTTGAAATCTAAAGGTAATGCATTGCTGTTATGTAACCAGTTATTGTCACTTACTGCTCTTGGAACAATACATGCAGTGCTCGACGAGTTTCGAGCCCTTATATACACTTTGGCAGAACACCTGAAGTCCTTGTCAAAATGATATTTCATTTGACAGCAACCTGGACAAAAGAGCTTTCAAAAGAGATTTTTCTATGTGCCAAGTTCCCTGGTGTGTGGCAGAATGTTCTGCAGGCCCTCGGTGCAGACTGAAAACAAACACATAATATTCTTACGCCTTATTCATGTTAGAAAACATCTAGAGCCGAATACAGAAGCTTAATCCATTCTGATAAGGGCTCTGAAGTTTATTGTTATATGACACTTCCCATCTACGGAGTAATGGACTGTGCACTTTTTGCCATCATAATAGACAAGGGACAGCCGGTAGCTCACACACTCTAGTACTAAATCACTATATAAAGTATATATATATATATATATATATATATATATATATAATCATTTACATCAAAATAAACTCTCACGTGCGCACCCCATTACCCAGATTTCTTGTGACGGATTTTCAGTTCCCCTTTATATGATACACTTTTTTTGAGAAGGCGACCCCTATCAAAGACCACTTTTCAATGCAATTAAAAGTGGTCTTTCATCTTTTCACGGTATATTAAAGGTTATGAAAGTATTGCCTATATGTATTAATAAAACAGACACTGATATATATATATATATAATTTCTGATAGCAGACATATATATTAATTTCTGATAGCAGACATTTATGCTATTTCATTGGGGCAGCCATCTTTCTTGAGCTGCTGTTAACAGCATTTAGAGATACGCTTTACAGCATGCCCCTTGAACCATAGGGAACAATAGCCTGGTGATGACTTCTAAAAGGAGAGATTTTTTTAGGAATGTTCTTAGACCTGCAAAGGTCATAGACCATTCCTCAAAAAAATCACTTTAGGAAGTTACTGTAGGGGCAGAGGAGACTGTGAGCTGTGATCATTACCTATTGTGAATGGCTGATCCTGTGTTATCTATATATTAAAGTTACCTTTCATTGTAATTCTGTCTGTGATGATAATGAGAAAATCCACTGAGAAGTGATCCGGTACAGAACAAGTGCCAGCTTATTATGAATTGACCACAATGAAAACTGCAAGATATCAGAATTACAAAAAAAAAGCAAAAACCTCATGAATTTGGAAGAAAGCACCAACAAAATGTTGGTATGCTTCAAATAAAGCTTGGGTGAAGGTAACATTATTTCATTTAATTGGGGTATAGTAACTCTTTTATACATAAGGTTACATAAGTTGTCAGCCCGAAACCTGATCTTCACCGGCAAGGAGCTTGAATCGGCATTCAGCTTTCCACAGATGTGTGTTATTCTTTTATAGGAAACTCTGGTTAGACTGCTATTCCTGGTCATGTTTAAGGGTACGGTCCCACGTAACGTTTATGTGGCATATTTCACGCTGCACAAAAGGAAATACGCTGTGTATTTTCCATTGAGCATACACACAGGGCTATTCGGCGGCAGTAGTGAGGTTTGGAGGCGGGGCTGTGTATCACAGTCAGGCCAGCGTGCGGCTCCCCCTCCAAACCTCACTGAGCACTAGTGTTGCTCGCGAATATTCGCAATTCAAATTTTATTCGCGAATATAGCACTATATATATTTTTTTTTTCACAGTACACATCAAAGTGATCATCCCTCTCTGCTTCCAGCTTGTGTGGTCTAAAGAAGGCTCTAATATTACTGTGTGAGACCGCTGGGCGAATATTCGCATATGCAAATATTTGCATATGCGAATGTTCGTGAATATTGATCCCTCCCTTCTGCTGCTTCTATCAAGTTACACTGGTATACTTGCTATAAAGTTCATAAATTTTCACATATGCGAAAAAAATGTGAATATTACAAATATGCAAATTTTGTGAATATATGACAAATATTTGTCCATATATTTGCAAAAAATCGCGAATTCGAATATGGCCTATGCCGCTCAACACTACTGAGAACACAGGGCTGCCACTGAGTAGCCCTGTGTGTGTGCTCAACGGAGAATACACAACATATTTCCCGCTGCACAGAAGTTTTTGTGCAACATGAAATATGCTCCGAAATTGTTATGTGGGACCAGCCTTGAAGCCTTTTTAGTCAGACTTAGGTTATGTTCACGAGCGGAATCCGGCGGGAAAATTTTGCTGATACATTTCATTGCTTTCAATGGGATTCTGCTGCACCGTGCACACAGCGTAATTTCCGATTCCAGCCTCCGCAGCAAGATTTGACATGTCAATTATTTATTTGGAATCTGCTCAGAAACGCATTGCCATCTATAGAGACGGTGCATTTCCGAGTGCTTCTAGTGCCGACATATTCTCCCACTGTCTGCAAAATATCCGTCTGAAAAATTTCCCCCATGTGAACATAGCCTTACGGGGTTGCTCCAATTCTTTCTTCTGAATCTGCTCACAGATGCATTGCCGTCTAGAAAAGTTTACCATATGATCACGCAGTGCCCTATACATTTCTCAGTGTTTTTTCCCAGTGATTACCACCCTCTGCCTAAAACAAGTGCTGACGCGCCATTACACCTTGTGTTGTGCATTGAGATTCATCGGCTGCTTCTAACTGCCTCAAAAGTGCTTCAATTTTGCATGAGCAGTAATCTGGAGACTGGGAAGCATTACTGAGTGCTGACAGCCCAGATCATTAGAGAGAGCATGTAAATCCTCTGAACCAGAAATAAAAAGTGCACAGATTTTCTTTGTGAGACGCTTACCACAGTTTTAATGCAAAGCTCAAACCTCTGGCAGCTATTATCCAGCCTATTATTTTTTATTTTCTCTGGTGTGTGTGTTTTTTCTGAATATCGCACCTGCCAAAAGTGTGAAAAGTATTTTAATTTGAGCCTTTTAAATTAGTGTCAGTCTTAGTGGCGGATACATATCGGTGATAAGGTCTGGTTAATGGGCTAGCGTCACCCGTTTAAAGATACAGCACTCCCAGAAAAGGAATCTGCCTCACAGTGAACAAGATGTATGTGTGACAGGATTTAATAGCGAATAGAGACGTGAAATAATTTACCAGAGAACATTTGTATTTAAAAATAACATATCCATAAATATAACACAAATTAGCTTATTAGGTTATGAAAATAAGTATTTAATGGGATTTCCCCATGATGACAACTTATCACCTATCCACAAGATAGGCAATAAGTGTCTGATCATTGGGGGACTGACTACTGGGATCTCCACCTATTACATAATTGGAGTCCCGAGTGCCCCTGTTTGAATGGGGTGGCGGTCATGTAAAGTATTTGTCCATCTTTATCAGTCCATTGAGTTTGAATGGAGCACAGTACACATACCGTATTTTTCGCCCTATAGGACGCTTCGGCATATAAGACGCACCCAATTTTAAATGAGGAAAATCTAGAATACACTGTAAAGTATAGGTCACAGTGATCTTCAACCAGCGGACCTCCAGATGTTGTAAAACTACAACTCCCAGCATGCCCGGACAGCCATTGGCTGTCCGGGCATGCCAGGAGTTGTAGTTTTGCAACATCTGGAGGTCCGCAGGTTGAAGACCACTGGTATAGGAGGTAATACTCACGTGTCCCCGCCGCTCTAGACCGTCACCGCTCGTCACCGCTGCCCTGGATGTCGCCTTCCATTGCTGTCGCCGCGTCCCCGGGGTGTCCCCGTCGCTCTGGAATGTCTCTGCTGCCCGGTATCCTTGCTCTCCGTCACCGCCATCATGATGCTACGCACGCTGCTACGCACGCTGTTCCTATTGGATGACGGGACGGCATGCACGACGACGTGATGATGACGAAGGAGAGCGTTGGCCATGCAGGGGATCCCGGCACGGAGCAGACACCGAGGAGGCAGGTAAGGTCCCTCCCGATGCAGCCGGGTTAGTGTCACTTTCACTTCAGACGTGGCGGTCAGCTTTGATCGCCGTGTCTGAAGGGTTAATACAGGGCATCACAACGATCGGTGTTGTCCTGTATTAGCCGCGGGTCCCGGCCATTGATGGAGGGACCGCCGCGATAGGTGTGTATTTGCCGTATAAGACTCACGACTTTTCCCCCCCAGTTTTGGGCAAGAAAAAGTGCGTCTTATACGGTGAAAAATACGGTAGTTGACAACTCGACAGCACTTGGAACCCTTGTTCATATGATTGTGGCATCCGATTGGCCAGATCCCACCAATCAGGCACTTATTACCAATGCTGTCGATAGGTGATAAGTGGTCAACCTTTCATAGACCAACTTACTATGGTATTGATGCCTTTATCTTTATTCAAGCTAAAGGAAAATATACGGGGGACTTGTGTGACAATCAAAATTACTGTCTATCCAGGGTTCTAGAAATATACCATAAACAAATGCCCCTTAATTTTATATGATCAGGTGTATGCAGGCCAATGCCGACCTTCTAGGCTTGTGACCACTTCTCTTTTAATCCCTCCTTTAGTGTCTTATAGATTTAAAGGTGGAGTAGGCTTCTGAACATAAGCCCTGCATTCCACATAAGGGTTCAAAACTGAGAAGCCATATCTGTTAGGAGATAGACCGTTTTGCAGGACTTTAAGAATACCTACCACTTCTGGTCTCTAGTAAAGGTTTCCTATTGAGGTCTAGGAACATCATGTTACTCCCCTGCTAGCAATGGCTCTGTAGCTTACCTGTCTATGGTCAGTCAGCAGTAGTGATGACCGGCAGGGGCCATATTCGAATTTGCGGCATTCACAGGAATCACAGGAGCTTTATTGAAGATTCATTTGCAGGGGAGCGGACATACAGGAGTGCGGGGGAGAAGGAATGGGCGACGGTCCGTTATCGCGCTGTTTGCGCTTCGTCAGGCCCTGATGAAGCGCAGGGCCTGACGAATCACAGACAGCGCGATAACCGTTAGGGCTTCGTCAGGCAGACAGCGCGATAACGGACCGTCGCCCATTCCTTCTCCCCCGCACTCCTGTATGTCCGCTCCCCTGCAAATGAATCTTCAATAAAGCTCCTGTGATTTACGTCTTACCGGGTGAGTGCTCCAATTCTTCTTCTGTTATGGATATGTGATGGACTGACTCATTTGTGAGCACCTGAGTGTGGACATTTTCTGGCTTATACGGGACTGCTATTATTGTGCCAGGTGTTAATTTCCTATGGATGCAGTGCCAAGGCTGCTCTTTTAGGTGTTGTTATAGCCAAACAAAAATAAAACTAATATTCATCGTTACCAATATATAGCACTATATTCTAAATGTTCGCGATATCGCGAAGTGCCGATAAAATCGCGAAGTGCCGATATTCGTGATAATAATTAGTATTACGAATATTCGTCAGGAGGTGTATCTAGCCTCTTAAACAGTCACATCATGTTTTTCAATACATATGAACAGTAGGCTGCACTGCAGCATTTACTGCCCTGATTGGGTTCAGTAATGATATTGTACTGCTGGGAGATAGAAGATTATAGACATAGTCATTTCTGAGCCTCACTAGAATCAACTGATGGACTTTGACATTCTTTCCTAATGGCTGCAGTTTAACTTTTAGTTGATTTACCAATTGCCATACTTGGCTTGTCACTTTTAGCCTGCAACATACATTTTATTTGTGACTATGACATAAATTTTCGAGTACATCAAAATGCTTTTAGAGTGGCATTGATAAATGCAGAATCCACTGTAAAAAATCATTTAAAATGCTCGAGTCGTTCCAGGACCTTGAGAACCAGAGACATGCTGTATTTTAATTTTTGCTGTGTTACATCTTAATGACACATTTATTTATATAGTGACGTTGCCAGCAGCTCATACAACTGTATCTTGCCAAATGTTAGGAAAAACGTTTTGTTTTACCTTGGTGAGGCAGTTGCTGGTATTCAATGAATTTCAGAGGGCACGCTTCTGTGAACTTTGCTTATATTAACTACAATTTCACCTTGAATTTTCTTGAGTACTGGATATTATGTAGCACTCAATCATATAGATAAAAGCAAGTACAAAAACAAGAGGGTAGCATTGTTCAGGACATATTGAATATGTTATCCTGCATCTTACTTTAAAGGAGAAATATCATATATAAAAATGTACCCCCTATCCAAAGCACGGGACCTCAGCTCTCCCTAGGAATGGAGCATGTAAACCCCAACACTAATTGGCGGCTGACACGCCCCTTCAAATATCTCTATGGGATAGCCAGAGATAGCTGATTGGTTCTTCCATAGTGATACAAGGAGTTGCGACCTCAATTTTGTGCAGCTGTCGACAAGTGCCGTTCCAGAGGAGAACTGGGGACCCATGCAGGAGATCCTGGGGGGTCCCAACGGTTGGACCCCCTGCAATCTAAAACTTATCCTCTATCCTTTGGATAGGGGATAGGCTTTTTTGCATGATAGTTCTCCTCTAACACAATGGCCCTGATTTACATTGGCCCTGATTTACTTTTGTAAACCCAACATGTCGGGTTGTGTGCCAGAATTCTGTCTCATTGCGCTAGAAATTTAAAAAAAATAAACAGACCAGCAGTCCATTTTACTGGGAAAACCTGAAAAAGGTTCATGGCTGTCGGGAAAAGGGGGTAACAGAAGGGGGCGTGACATTTTCACAAAAAAAAGAAAACATATTTACTAAGGTTTCCACAGAAAAGGTGATGGATTTTAGCTGAGGAAAACCCTACAGATCAGAACATGTGTAAAAAAAAAAGCAAAATGTAGGGAAATGTTGTGGAAATTGTAGGGAATAAAAACCAGCAAAAGAAAACTACACTCCACTCTTAGTAAATCAGGGCCAATGTGTCAGGCAATGTACCTTCACAACACCCATGTCCAGAGTGAAACCCAGCGCAATGAGATTCTACCATGCTGTGTCTTATGCTAGGGACGGGTGTCATGGAGAAGGAGCAGGAAGCTTTATCTCCTATTGCACAGTAAGAAAAGGTTGGAACCAGGGAGTACAGGCACTTGGTGAAGGTTTTCGGGAACCAGCTAAACATGCATGTGATTTCAATGGGGAGCTGGAGAACAAAGGGATCCGGAATGTTAAAATTCAACTACCTGATTCTTCTTTCCCCCAAACACATCTGTTGGCGAGAGTTTATGGTAGGATGAGGCACTAAAGCCTTTGTGATTTGATAAGGTAAAGTGGCTAACACAGCAAATTCCCCCACATCAAGGAATTCCTGTCATTGAAAACATGCAACGATGTAAGCATAAGCAGATTACCTCATACCAAGGCTCCTTTGCATTGGTGTGACAGGCACACAATTCTTTACTAGTGTGACATAGTTCTTAACCCCTTAAGGACCAAGCGTTTTTCCACTTTCGTTTTTCCCTCCTTACCTTTTAAAAATCATAACCCTTTCCATTTTGCACCTACAAATCCATATGATGGCTTATTTTTTGCGCCACCAATTCTACTTTGTAATGACATCAGTCATTTTACCCAAATATCTACGGCGAAACGGAAAAAAAAATCATTGTGGGACAAAATGGAAGAAAAAACACAATTTAGTAAATTTTGGGGGCTTCCGACTCTACGCAGTGCATTTTTCATTAAAAAGACACCTTATCTTTATTCTGTAGGTCCATACGATTAAAATGATCCCCTACTTATATAGTTTTGATTTTGTATTACTTCAGAAAAATATCATAACTACATGCAGGAAAATTTGTATGTTTAAAGTTGTCCTTTTCTGACCCCTATAACTTTTTTATTGTTCCATATATGGGGCGGTATCAGAGCTTATTTTTTGCGCTGTGATCTGAAGTTATTATTGGTACCATTTGCTGTTTTGATTGGACTTTTTGATCGGTTTTTATTAATTTTTTTTATGTTGTAAAATGTGACCAAAAATACGCTATTTTGGACTTTGGAATTTTTTCGTGCGTACGCCATTTACTGTGCAGTTTAATTAATGATATAATTTTATAGTTCGGACATTTACGCACGCGCTAATGCCTCATATGATTATTTTTATTTACACAGTTTAGTTTTTTTTGGGGGAGAGGGAAAGGGGGGTGATTCAAACTTTTATTAGGGAAGGGGTTAAATGATCTTTATTAACTCCCATAGGAGGCTATAACACTGCACACACTGATCTTTTACACAGATCACTGCAAAGCCATAGCTTTGCATTTATCAGTGTTATCGGCTGTTGATTGCTCAAGCCTGGATTTCAGGCTTGTAGTAATCAATTGCCGTTCAGACAAGCAGGAGGCAGGTAAGGCACCCTCCTGCTGCGTCCTAGCTGATCGGGACATCGCGATTTTATTGTGATGTCCCAATCAGCCCGACGGAGCTGCCAGGATGCTTTTACTTTCACTTTTAGACGCGGCAATCAAGTTAGAGTTAGATAGCAGCTGGGACCATGTGGGTATGATGCGAGCTCAGCTCCTGAGCTCGCTTCATAACCCTCCCATGCCGCAGCGCCGTATAAACCCAGCATTCTGCGGCAAGGGTTAAAGGAAATTTCTGTCAACATTTTGCTACTAAATCATGCATAGCTCACTCTTTTTGGACCTTCTAAAAATAGGAGATGTTCTCATAGCAATAGCACTTTACAGAGAGACTGAACATACCTCATACAGTAAATTACTCTAAAAATAAATGTATTTTACGACAAACTGTCTTCTAGCAATCCTCCTAGGTTATCAAAGGCTTGACACTACAGCGCTGACTTCCAGAGCGCAGGCCTCTTTCTTTGCTGGCGACAGTTTTTCCGTTTTCCACTTATATGTAAATGTCTGATGCAAGGTGACTGTGCATTCGGCTGCTACTAATGTAACTCTGATATTTAAGTACCTCAACTCCCAAACCACCAAACTGCTTTGAACTTGCTTGTTACCCTCATTATTAAAACATTCCCATAGCATGCTGGAGGAGCTTGTTTCTCATGCTTGCTGTTAGAGAGGTTGGCAGGTTAAACACACATGCTCTTTGAATTCATATTTGTGCTATCAACTGTTTTTCAACTTCTTTTTCTTCGCAAAAAGTATCAAATTACCTTCAATTTGTCTTTTGGGAAGCGCGGAGAAGCACTCTTGAGATATACAGTAGCTTCATCTTTAGTTTTTATAGGATATTTCAGTAATTTGCAGTAATTATTTTAAAATGTATTATTATTGTTCAGAAAATGGGTAATTCTGCAGGAAGGCGATAGGTGGAACCTTTCTCATTAAAATCTATTCCAACCAGAAATCTTTCAGATATTCCATCCTCTCGTAGCTGTTATGCTTGGAAGGGCTTTAGCTATAAACAGTGGGCACCATGAATGTCCATATACCAACTGTGCACAAGCGGCAATTAATCGCTTGCCCAGTGAATAGGAGACCTCTATGAGGCTAAAGAGAAATCAAAGGGCTGGCTTGGCTTTCCATAGCTCTTAGTATTCTCGGTGCATCACAAATAGGAACATTCATCCCTTGAATTTCAGTTTTTTATGTAGCTACAGCCTTAGGTTACATGACGCGGTCTCCTGAAAAGTGTGAAAGAGGCCTTTTATCCTTGTTGATATCCACTTTTCTGTTATGTTTTCCTTTTTTTATAAATCAAGTATTTGATCAACAAGTTCAAAGTGCAATACATAAGGGTGTTCTATTAACATACCACAATTTATATCAAGGGTTTAGTGTTATAAATCTAAGATCATACTTACTGGATATTGATTTCTGTCCCAGTAGATTGATAAGGCACTGCTTTTTGATGACTGAATGCCGGGCAAGACTTTCAAGAATTGAAAAACAATAGATATTAAAGCAATTGTCTTTTTTGTTTTTTTTGTTTTAGAGAAGTGTATATATTTTTTCCTTTAGAAGTAGCGTCACTCTTCTATGGTTGGTGTCTGGTATTGCAAGTAAGCTCATTCTGTTGGAAAAAATAATTTTATATATATATATATATATATATATATATATATATATATATATACATATATATATATATATATATATATATATATATATATATATATATATAGTCATGGCCGTAAATGTTGGAACCCCTGAAATTTTTCAAGAAAATTTAGTATTTATCACATAAAAGGATTGAAGTAACACAAGTTTTCCTATACACATGTTTATTCCCTTTGTGTGTATTGGAACTAAACCAAAAAAGGGAGGAAAAGAGGCAAATTGGACATAATGTCACACCAAACTCCAAAAATGGTCTGGAAAAAATGATTGACACCCTTTCAAAATTGTGGAAAAATAAGATTGTTTCAGGCATGTGAGGCTCCTTTAAACTCACCTGGGGCAAAATGTGGGCGATATAAAAATCACATCTGAACGCAGATAAAAAGGAGAGAAGTTCACTTAGTCTTTGCATTGTGTGTCTGTGTGTGCCACACTAAGCATGGACAACAGAAAAAGGACAAGAGAACTGTCTGAGGACTTGAGAACCAAAATTATTAAAAAAAACATATCAACAATGTCAAGGTTACAAGTCCATGTCCAGAGATCTACATTTGCCTTTGTCCACAGTGCGCAACATTATCAAGAAGTTTGCAACCCATGGCACTGTAGCTAATCTCCCTGGGCATGGATGGAAGAAAAAAATTGATGAAAGGTGTAAACGCAGGATAGTGCGGATGGTGGATAAGCAGCCCCAAGCAAGTTCTAAAGATATTCAAGCTGTCCTGCAGGCTCAGGGATCATCAATGCCAACGCAAACTATCCGTTGACATTTAAATGAAATGAAATGCTATGGCAGGAGACCCAGGAGGACCCTGCTGACACAGAGACATAAAAAAGCAAGACTACATTTTGCCAAAATTAACTTGAGTAAGCCAAAATCCTTCTGTGTAACCATCTTGTGGACAGATGAGACCAAGATAAAGCTTTTTGGTAAAGCACATCATTCTACTGTTTACCGAAAACGGAATGAGGCCTACAAAGAAAAGAACACAGTACCTACAGTGAAATATGGTGGAGGTTCAATGATGTTTTGGGGTTGTTTTGGTGCCTCTGGCACTGGGTCCCTTGAATGTGTGCAAGGCATCATGAAATCTGAGGATTACCAATGGATTTTGGGTCGGACTGTACAGCCCTGTGTCAGAAAGCTGGGTGTGCGTCCGAGATCTTGGGTCTTCCAGCAGGACAAGGACCCCAAACATATGTCAAAAAGCACCCAGATATGGATGGCAACAAAGTGCTGGAGAGTTCTGAAGCGACCAGCAATATGTCCAGATCTAAATCTCATTGAACAACTGGGGAGAGATCTTAAAATTTCTGTTGGGGAAAAGGCGCCTTCCAATAAGAGAGACCTGGAACAGTTTGCAAAGGAAGAGAGGTCCAACATTCTGCCTGAGAGGTGTAAGAAGCTTATTGATGCTTATAGTAAGCGACTGATTTCAGTATCTTTTTCCAAAGGGTGTGCAACCAAATATTAAGCTAAGGGTGACAATAATTTTGTCCAGCCCATTTTTGGAGTTTGGTGTGACATTATGTCCAATTTGTTTTTTTCCTCCCTTTTTTTTTTTTAGTTTCAATACACACAAAGGGAATAAATAGCAAAGGCTATTATTAGAAAATAATGTAGAGGTACTTGTGTATGCCTTGTGCTTACCTGTTTACCTAGCTGATGAGCCATAGTAATTGCAATCTCATCACTGAAATGATTCCCTAGGGCTGCCATAAATTTTATTATGGTGCTGGAGTTTACCCAAATAGAACCAAACAGACTCATATATTGGTCGAGGACAGTTTATATTATTTGCAGTGTTGATGCAGTGTTCTTACTTAAAGTGGGTTTTTTGAGAAGATGATGTTTTACGAATGAGGTGTTTTACGAATATTTGTCTTATAAGTCTTTATGCTTTTTTCACATGTAAAATTTTTTACTGCATTTTCACAACAATGACTCTACCGCTCAAAGATGTAGGTTTAAAGACAGTTTATGTTCTATAACCAAACTTATCGTATTGGGATGAGATTTGATGTTTAGTGCTGAATAATCTTACCATACTTTATGCATATAATTTTAATAATCATGCCATTCTTAATCATTTATGTTATGTGTTTTTCCAGGTCTCATAGTCAGAGAAGTGAGTATTGAGATCTCACGACAGCAAGTAGAAGAGTTGTTCGGGCTGGAAGATTACTGGTGCCAATGTGTTGCCTGGAGCTCTGCAGGAACTACCAAAAGCAGGAAAGCATATGTTAGGATAGCATGTGAGTGTTCCTATTCATTTCTATACATTGTTACAAAAAAGTATGTTATTATTAAAATTTATTTGTCAAATTTTTCCTCCGAAACGGTGCCACACTGGACCACGAGTTGTGTCAGTATTGCAGCTAAGGCTAGATTTACACAGTGTATAGGTGTGTTTCATTGTAAAAATTGTGCCCGTAAAACTGCAGAAAAATAGCGTCCATATTTTTTACGTTAATGTGCTCTATGAAAGTCTATGGGAAAGTGGTTGTCTGTGTACACAGTATATTAAAATAGACATGTCACTTATTTACACGGATGAAAAAAAAATATGTTAGTTTTATTGTGTGCACAGACAAACACTTTCCCATAGACAATATAAAATTTGCTTGGAAATATGGAAATACACTGTGTGAACATAGCCTTTGGCCTATTTAAAGGGAACCTGCCATCAAGATTTAGGCTATCTAATGGCCAGGAACACATTAAGCTTTATGAAAATATTATTTTACCATGTTTGAGATATTGCAGCCCTATTCATGAAGTGCCAGAAAAAAAAAAAAAAAAACTTTTACGATAGTGTGAAGGCATGCAAATTATACCCAATTAGTCATGAGGTTAGAGAGATGGACACAACTAGTAAAGCAGTAATGCCTGTCACCATGCATCTTGAGATATGATTGGCAAGCATGAAGGCTTTGACATCAGA
Organism: Hyla sarda; assembly: GCF_029499605.1. NCBI lineage: Eukaryota > Metazoa > Chordata > Amphibia > Anura > Hylidae > Hyla > Hyla sarda. The sequence continues at coordinate 201,303,762 of NC_079189.1, forward strand.
TGATCCTGGACTGAAGTCTCACACGTGAACCTTAAACACCTCTGAAAATCAAGTGAATTAAATTGCCGTTGAATAATATTTAGGATTAGAGATATTCAAGGATCTATCAATCTGTGCCCACCTTCCACCCATTGGGGCACATGAGGAATATAAGGCTGCGACCCATCCACTACAACAGACCAAGCCAGAAGCAGTGGTGAGAGATACTCTGTATCATTCATTCATCAACTTTTTTTATAAATGTTTTCATTGACTTTATGTTACAATCATTTTGTTACAAATCCATACATTTTTCACGGAATTATTTTTTTATTGGTATTTTTTTTTATTTTTTTTTATCTGCAGATTCATGGACTTATTGAAATATTAATTTATTCACACATTTTTTGATACCTCACTAGGGCCCAGTGAGATTTTCATTAGATAAATGCCAGTGTAATGTGATATTTTGCTACTATTTTATTTTTATATATATTACATTTTATATCTGAATTAAAAGCAATTTTTGAATAAACGCTGTTACATTTATCTTTGTCCACACCATTATGCACCATTGGTGAGGTCCTAGAGGCATGAGCTATAGGTTTTTATTAATATGCATGGAAATAGTTTAGAATTCCTCCATATATAATTTGATTATCATATACAGTATGTGATCTATATACAGTGAGAAATAAAGTATTCTTTTTAGCAGGATTATTTAGAAATTAAAATGATATATAGGTGAACTTTATTGCATATTATGGTGCAACTCTTATATTTGGGCTTGTGAGCCTCTACCCCAGTATGCTACTCTCAATGACCCCCTGCCTGGCTGCCACTTCACTCGATTCAGTTTTTTTCTCCCGGGTTTACGGAACATCTAAAAAAAAAGTTTCAAAAAAGAAAATCTTTATTTTGTGATGTGTATTCATTGCTGAAGAGGCAACGGAATTGTTTTCTCCCCGTTTTCTATGCATAGCCTTTTCAGCACATTTATACCGTATAACACCGAGACTACTACTGCATTAGGAAGTAGCTGATAGCAGACAGAAACTGATTGGATTTTTGCATGGGAAGAAAGCGGAAAAAAAGAAAACATTTTACCATGCATAAAAATGGTGATTTACCTGGGCTGTAAAACTCTAAGGCCAAAATAAACTGCTGCTTGAGCAGCTTTATTGTGTAATAGACTCAGCGTGTTTTTGAAACTTGGCTTTTTCCCAATAAACACTTAAACATATGGTCAGACAAGGTCACTGTATATATCAGCGGCACAGTGGCCACAACTGCTGTCCTGCCGTGATGGGACTTCAATCGAATGCATAATGGTAGCAGTGGAGTTTGCATGATGGCGCTGTCATTTGTTACAGGCATAACTTAGAGGAGAACATTTCTTTATTAGAAGGAAGCATCTTTGACGCTAGTAATGAAAAAACTTCATAACTAATTTCAATATGTCTGCTGCTCGCCCCTAATCAATTGTGGTCACATGTTAACCTTGCACCCAATATTCTGTTTGTGACAACCAGTAACATGACTATTCATATAAGAAAAATCAGCTAAATTCTGGACAACACTTTAAAGGGGTTATCCACCAAAAGGGGACTTTAGTACTTACCTGCCAGACAGTAATGGACATGCTTAGGAAAGATCTGTGCTTGTCTTGGGGCTAAATGGCTATGTTGTGAGATTACCATAAAGCTGCTGCTTTCTTTTTGTGAACTGGCTATTTCCTTTTGGAGTTCCTTCCCTCCAACTACAAGTACCAGGATCCCTTGTTTGTAAGTGTAAGGTCATTTTTCTCTCTCCCACACATCAGCCACTCTACCCATTGCAGTACAGCGGTCGCTCCACCCATTGAAATACAGACAGGCTAACTTTCAACATCTGACTAGTGATGTAATGTCTTCGGCTGCACTGCAACCTGGGAAAAGTCTGAGACAACACTCATTTTGTATGCTGATAAAAATGAACATTGGGGCAAAGATCAATAAGAATTGCAAAACCAGCCATCAAACACAAGTACAGACACTATATTAAGAACTACACTAACATTACCGCCCCTGTGGCACACTCAAACAAAAATATTCCCTAAATACCCCTTTAAGTAACTCTTTACTATGCTGACCCTTTAGGCCAGTGTTTCCCAACTAGTGTGCCTCCAGCTGTTGCAAAACTACAACTCCCATCAAGCTTGGACAGCCGAAGACTGTCCGAGCATGCTGGGAGTCATAGTTGTCCAACCACACTGGTTGGAAAACACAGCTGCAGGTCATAGATTATAGAAGAGGGACTGACATATTCTAGTAAAATACTCTACGCCAATGTGGATCGGGCGACCCTATATTTAGAAAACAAAGCTAAAATGCTAATTCTACCTGGAAACACGCAAGAGTCTGTCACAGTCGGAGCATGTTCAGGACACACTGCTTTTATCAACTCGGCATTGTTCAACTTTATTTGCCCAGGGAGAAGAATGTGGAGAAGCCTTTTGTGGCATTTTCATCATACAAATTCTTCCTAATCCAGCTCTTTATTTTAATATGAAAGCGCCATTATTTGATATAGACACAGTTATCTTTTTTGTTTTTAAATTTACAAAGAAAATACTTTCGTTTTTCAATCCAGAGTACATATCTCCTCTTACAAGAGCTTACGGAACATCATTTCTTAGACTTTCCTCCTTTTGTCTGAATTCATAATGCTCTCATTTGCATTGCTATTGTCCAGCTTTGCTGATATCTACACTACGCTGTCCCTTTGTGTAAATACTTGTAACAGGCTGAAGAGTGGGAGAGATTTAATACATGAAAACAAGTCTCATTGACGCAAAGCTTCTGCTCTACCAGAATGGCGGTAGAATGGCAGAATTTAGCCTTCATTTAAAGGCATAGTCCACGGAACTGCACTTATCAGACACTTATCCCTTAAGAATAGGGAATAAGTGTCTGATTGCAGGGGTCTGACCATTGGGATCCTGCAATCCCATGTATGGGACCCTGTTTATTTACATGTCCTCGGCACACTTTGGCATCCAACTTCCTTGGACAGATGTAAGTGACGGCCTGCTCAGCTAACCACAGGTTGAGGTGGGACATTGTTGAGGGTGGTGAGGGTGCATCCACCTGCATCCATCCAAGAAGGTGAGGGTTGGAATGCGCCAAATAGACGGAGCCTTGTACAGGAGATCGTTGGGGTCCCAGTTAACCTTTTAACTACAAATAATCTAGTAGCCCTCAGTAATAAGATAATAGGCTTCAGAACATAGTCTTCCACAAAACCTGCTAAAGATATCCATAAACCTTCACAAGCTCAACCAAACACTCATCAGTCGACATCTATTTCTCCAGACCTACCCCTCTACACACATCCTAGGTTAGTTGGTCATGCTTGCATGTGTTTTTTTCTTTAGTGGACTGAGGCGAGTACGCATACATCTCAGATTATCTCCCTTTTAGATTGGGTGCGCAAATCCAAAATGCTCAATCCCCCTTTCTCTTCAACATCATCTGTCTGTAGGGAGTTAGGAGGCCCTGATACATATCAGATAGGTGTCTAATTCTGCCAAAATTGACAGACTTGGAAGGCTTTCTTTAATGCGTATGTGGGCCTTAACTCTTTTTAATCACAATTGGCTTTCGAACAGACAGCATAGTATAAGCAATCTCTATCTTAAATAAAAAAATATATATATACATTCAAAATAGAACACCTTATTAGAGTCGCGCACCTAACTCATATTTGGCAGAAGTGCATTATGTCATCCTAGTCCTCTTTTCTAAGTGTTTTTCTCTTCATTAAATTGAAATAATATAGCAGAGCAATTCCTGGAGGTGCTGTACGTTGCGTAGAATGATTTACTATTCAGTAAACTTATTAGTCATTATCCGAACTAGAAGAAATACTAGGATTAATTTGTTCTAAAAATGGAACCTTACTGTTCACCATGGCTGTATCCTCTGTAGTTGCAGCATTTTGGTCTCTGTACAGACTGTACTTCAACCTGATGACATAATTAACTTCCTTCATTATAGGTTTTATTTTTTATTTTTTTTCATTTCCCTTACTGATCATCAACTATTGTTGGGTAGGATTAAAAAAATGATTTCATCCTCCAGAGAGCCGGCACTCTAGGACTATAGTCCATTAAAAGAGAAAAAAATGTATTGAACATTTCTGTTCATTGAGCATGTAATAGAATTAACTGAGGAGTAATTTGAATGTGTGAAGAATGTGTCTGCCGCAGAAGATGCTTATATTTATTTAATAGGAGGTCAGCCACATGCCATGAAATACCTCTCTAGACACTTTTAACCCCAGGGGAGACTTCAGCCGCATTATTTAAAATCCTATTTAACAATTTAGCAGGACTACAATGTAACTCCCTTACAGAGGTTTCACTCTACAGATCAGGAACAGACTGTAACATATGTCCTGCATAGAGATGTCAATATACTTACCAGTATAAGGCCCTTTACCGGACAAACATTGATTTTAGGTGAAGCTTTCTCCAGTCGGTAACAATGTATAGTAAGTTATTTTCCTCTTGTAGGAGAACTACTTTGCATATTCTTTTTCCCATGAGGCATTGTGTGGCCATTTTGGAGACACACCACCCCCTCTTGTTCCTCTTTGTAATACATTTTAACAACTAGTGCAACCTTTCTTAAAACCCCTCATGATTTTCTATGTAAATATGTCACTGTATTACATGGAGGGGCTACTGAATAACACAGTCATAAATAAAAATGAATGCATTATCACGGATGTTGTTGTCTATTAGGGGCCCAGTGAAATGTGCAACCAGATCATTGGTATCATATGTCTAAGGCATAAGTGGTAACATTACACATACCCGTAAGCCATCAAACTCCAGATAAGAAAGGATATTATCTTTCATTGATCCCAAAACCATGTGTTCATAATGACTGGAATCTTTAAATCTGAGAAGGTACAGTATGACTTTATATGGATGCCAGTAGTGGGTCGGAAGGTTATCCCTTGCCGGTGTAAATCAGTGACCTGCAGATGGCAGTTAAATAAACAGACGGCACTAATGCAAATCTAATAAATAGTTCATTATGGTGCACTAACCTTTCATGCTTACAGATGGAAAGAAACCACTGGAATTTTAACATGTAACTTCTAAATTAGAGCCATCTGGTTATTCCCTTTTTACACAGTGGTTACATAGGAGAGCTGACAGGTCTTATTAAACATCAACTTAAGTAACACAAAGCATATTTCTGTCTGTTTTAGTAAATGCTTCTATTCCCCTTTAAATAACAATGCTAGAACGTTTTTCCATAGACCTCTGTGTTGTGCTGTTCCTATATTATTTCTCCTGAAAATGTATACAGTGACCCCTCGACCTACGATGGCCCCGACATACGATAATTTCAACATGCGATGGCCTCTCTGAGGCCATCGCATGTTGAAGGCAGCATCAACATATGATGCTTTTGTATGTCGGGGCCATCGCATAAACGGCTATCTGGCAGCACAGACCGCTCCAGCTGCCACCGGATAGCCGTTTACCGTGCCCCGTGTGGTCCGCTGACGATCACTTACCTGTCCTTGGGGCTCCGGCGCATCCTCTTCGGGATCCTCTGCATCTGTCGGCGCTCTCCATCGACGTCATTATGTTGCTGCGCACACCGTCCCGTCATCCAATAGGAGCGGCGTGCATAGTGATGTGATGGCGGCGACGGAGAGTGCGAATGCCGGGGAAGCTGAGGCCTTGCCGGAGCATCGGGGACACCTCGGGGACACGGCGACAGCGATGGACGGCGACATCCCGGGCAGCGGTGACGAGCGGTGACGGTCCGGAGCGACGGGGACAGGTGAGTACAACTTCCTCTAACAGTGGTCTACAACCTGCGGACCTCCAGATGTTGCAAAACTACAACACCCAGCATGCCCGGACAGCCGTTGCAGGTCCGCAGGTTGTAGACCACTGTCCTATACTCTACATTGCACGGATCCCTCAACATGCGATGGTCCGTTTGGAACGGATTACCATCGTATGTTGAGGGACCACTGTAAATAATTTGATAATTAGGAGTTACCATTGTCAAAAAACATATGAACCTAAAGAGGCTGACAATGTCAGCGCTGATGTGACAGTATCAGGTTGTGCCGGGATGCAAACTTGGGGAATGGTAACAGCACTTGTCAATTTGCTCATATACATTTCAAGAAGAAACAAAAGGAAAATCACATTGGAGAGTTCTAAGAAAATTTGCTCTAGTATTGTTGTTGTAGGAGGAATAGAAGTATTTATTCAATAATGTTATTGTAAAAGACTTATTTATTCAATCGCTAATCCAGCATTTTTGTTGAATAGGAGATAAAAGTATATCATATATATATATATATATATATATATATATATATATATATTATTGAAGTAAATATTAAAATGTCCACTGCCTACAATTGTACAAAGAGGGTTTATATGCAGTGGTTTTCGAACCTCACTTGGGATATGTAGATACCTTTGAACGTTCTCAGACTACTTGAGTATAACTATTTATATGTGTCTCCTCCAACCAACCATGGAGAATTCAATAATTCAATAAGAAATGCATGATTGTGGCATTTGACTTTTTGTTTAATGTAAACTATCAACCCTGACATTTAACTTCTGTCTGACACATCTTCTATAGTTCAACATTCTAGATTTTATAATTGAACTCACTGTACAAAGTATAAGGGTTTTTATACAGTTTGGAAATTATACCAAAACCTTTTTAGATTTTTAGACAACACCATCCAAAACTCCACTACTTAAAGGGGTTATCCACCATAAGGTGATTTTAGTACATACTTGGCAGACAGTAATGGACATGCTTAGGAAGGATCTGCGATTGTCTTGGGGCTAAATGGCTATGTTATGAAATTACCATAACACTGTGGCTAGCTTTTGGTGAACTATTATTTCCTGTTGGAGTTTCCTTCTTTGCCTCCAAATCCCATAATTCCATTTTACTCCCTCCCACACATCAGCCACCCCACCTATTGAAACATAAATAAGCTGCATTCATTCAAAAGACCTGTGGTTTTCAGTCAGGGTGCCTACAGCTGTTGCATTAGTTGCAGATTGATCTCTCTCCCACCAAGCGATCGCTCCACCCATTGAAGCAGACAGGCTCCCTGTCATCAGCTGACTAGTGATGTCAGGTCTCAGCCGCATTGCAACCTGGGAAAAATCTGAGACAACAGTCATTTTGTATGCTGTTAAAAATAAATATTGGGGTGAAAATCACATAAGAATTGTGAGAAAACTGTCACACACAGGTAGAGACACTATATTATGAACTACACTAACTTTACAGCCCCTGTAGCATAGTCAAATAAAAAAAAGATCCTAGAATACCCCTTTTACTGCTCTCCTATATAAGTAAATATATATATATATATATATATATATATATATATGTGTGTGTGTGTGTGTGTGTGTGTGTGTGTGTGTATATATATATATATATATATATATATATATATATATATATATCCATAATTACTGCCACAGTTTAAATAAAGTTTTTAAATTTTAATGCTAGTTACCTGGATAACCCTTTACATTTTTTATTCTGAGGCAAAAAATCCATATGTCATGTTATTTTTCCAATATATAAAATTATTTATTTATTTTTAGTTGCCATAAGGTATTAGAAGTATTAGAAATTCTGTAATATGTTGTACTGCACATAAGCCTTACTTTTATAGGATAAAAAGTATGAAACGAAAAGTACATTAGGAACAGGAAATTTCATGAGATATTACCAATAAATCCAGCAAACATTATGACAGACTGAACATTTACTATACATTCTTCTCCATTTCCTAGACTTAAGAAAGACCTTCGAGCAGGAGCCTCTCGGGAAAGAGGTGTCTTTGGAACAAGAAGTTCTTTTGCAGTGTCGTCCACCTGAAGGAATCCCGATAGCTGAAGTGAGTAATGGAAAAACTATGATTAATTTACAGCTCAATTTGCTTTAAAGTAAAAAAAAAATTAAATAAAAAAAAGTTAAATAATAGCTATCAATTACATTTTCTGCCTGCCATTGATTGATATATATATATATATATATATATATATATATATATATATATTCTGAACTACATAAAAAATATGCACTAGTTTAAAAAATAATAACCCAGAAACATACATTTACTCTGATTTCTATAGTTTAAATGGTCACTGTCTGATTCAAAAAATGGTTGTTTATTGTTGGAATATGTAATAAAGAAAACGGACCCTGAAAATCCCACCACTAGGGGTCCCCATACCTACTAGGATACTAACCAGTCCTGCAGCAGCATCAGGCTTGTCCATGAGTCATGGACAAGAGATGACTGATGGAAAAGGCTACATGAGCAGACAGACCAATCACCTCTCACCATCACAAGGGAGGGACACGCCCCCTTCTCCTGAGAGAATTTCTAACACTGTGAGCTATGATAAGAGGGATTTTTTATAATAAATATAGGTGATATCGGCATAAAAATAAGATGTACTGAGTAACATTGATTCTTTTTTTGTGGGATCTGACAGGTATGCCTAATTTTCAAATGAAATGGACCATAGAATGTGAGAGATAAAACTTCATGTGTTTGGATATCCCAAAGATCTGTAGGTTATAAGACACCATGCAAAAGTTAAGAAATGTTAGTTTGATGAGTGGGATTTTGATCAATATACAAATGATTATCTCTATGTATATTTACACACGCAACTGTTACAAATCCAATGTATGTTTTAGATGTACATTCCCATGTAAGTATAGGTTCAAATGACAAGTGGAAAAGCTACATCTTGCCCACATGAAAATTCCCAGGCCTCATGGCAAACTTTGATCCACTTCAAAGTGATATACTTTTCTTATCTACCCTTTGAAGTACAGAGAGGAATGAGCAGAGTAGGTTAGATAGTCATTAATATAATTTTACCTTGTTTGTAAGGTTTATTTCTGGACGTAAGCTGCTCCTCCACTTGGTTTACTGTTGTCGTGCTCATTCTGATGATGATATCTTACTTTTTGCTTGTTAGAATAAAAGGAAAGGCCTTTTCTGTTCATAAAAATAGGCTAAATCTCTTATCTAAGAGCATGGATTAGAGGAAAATGTAAGAAAAATACGAACCAGCAGCTTAAAGATACATAGAGGTTTTTCCTAATATAGTTGCTGATCCTTAATACATTTCATGTAGCGGGTCATCTTCACAACAGCTGTAATGTTAATCTCTTCTGGAGCCTGATCTTATCTATTTCTCTGCATGTTCACCTGTTCTAGAAGAGTATTATGTGGTGAGAATGAAAGAAGCAGGCGACTTCTTGTGACATATTTAGCAATGCTATTCGTACACTTCTTATGTCCCCATAAATTGTTCCTAATAGAGATAAGTAGTAATGTTTTTTTAATATGGCAAATCTTTTCCTCACCTTTTACAAGTGACCAATAGTAATAGTTTGCTCCAGGCTGTTGTGGATAGTTTCCTTATTGTAGACTTTCACATTACAGCTTTATCAGTCAACATGTGAGACACATCTTTTATACCCAGTCTAAGATATTGTAACTAATATATCAAGGAATTACCACATTTACCGCAGTAAATAGCTGTATAAGGCTGGGTTCACACCATGTTTTTGCAATATAGTTTCCATATATGTTTTCAATGTGAAAACCGTACGGAACTGTATTGAAAGCCATATGCATTGACTCTCCACTGGAAACCGTATGCCAAAAGATGTATCCTGCTGTGTCCATTTTGCATCCTGTACGGCTTTGTCAGTTTTTTTTTCCGTACCAAAAAAACGTAGCTTACCATGGTTTTTGACCCGGTGAAAAACCGTATAGAAACATCTATGTTTTTTTTTACATGGGAGTCAATGGGAACCGTAAAGAACCGTATGGGCATACGGTTCCATCCGGTTTGACCATACGGTTTTTTACTTTGCACAGGTTTTTTTTTTCTTTGAATTTCAATCAAACAAGTGAAACTTTTTTTTTCATAATGGAGTGAAAAGTTAAAAATGTATAAGTTTTTGTTCTTAAAAAACGGATCCACACCGCCGAGTAGCTGATTTTCACCTCAACAGTCTGCTCTGATTGACTGCTACTACCGCCGACTCCAGGAACCACCTTGCTGGCTCAGCTGCTGCCTCATGAGCAACGTGCAACTCTCTTCACCTGATGATGATGTCGGCCCTTCTGCACCCGGCTCCCAAGCGCGATCAGCTTCAACATCATCGAGTTGTGTCTGCACGTCACTGATGTCCTCCTCAGGTTCCTCAACAGGGTCTGCTTTAGGAGCCTGAACGCTTGCAACACCACCTCCCACGCCACTCTCATCACTTCTTGCCCGTCTAGCTGAGGAAGCGGCAGATGTCTCCTCCACTTCTTGGCTGGGCAGTAGCTGCTGACTGTCCTCTTGGAGCTTAACCCCCAGCATAAGATACTTCTGTAGGAGAGGGAACAGCATGGGACAGAGGCAATGGGAGGACAGGTACTGCTCCCATGCCAACTGAGGAATGCACCAACTGTTGACTGGGGGTGACAGATGTCACTTGTGATGAAGTGGATGACCGTGTTAACCAATCGATAACGGCAGATTGGTTGCTGGTCGAGACACGACCGCTAGCTGATACCGAGAGCTCAGGCCTCTTGCTGCGACTCCTGCTGCCACTCACCCCTAGTCTACTGTGACCTCTGCCTGATGAATTTAGGCTCCTGCCACTCCTCTGTGCACGTCCAGGCACTTCTTTACCTGACATACTTATACACCAGCTGAGTGCGTATACGTACGTATGAGAGGAGGCCAATACACTCCACTATCCATAAAAAAGTATTAGACTACAGAAACATGTGTGTAGCTTTGGCTGGGCTTTTACAGTAACTAGGCCCAGATTAGTTCAACAGGAAAATATATAAAAGATATTATGTAGGTGTACGTACAGTTTAAACTTATGAGAAGAGGACTATATGCTCCACTACAAACTGTATAAGGCTACAGAAACAAGGGTGTAGCTTTGGCCGGCCTTTCTCAGTAACTAGGCTGAAATTAGTTTTTCAGGAAAAAAAAATGTACACCACGTAGGTGTACCTACAGTTTACACTTATGAGAGCTGGACAATATGCTCAGCTTAAAACTGTATAAGGCTACAAAAACAAGGGTGTAGCTTTGGCTGGCCGTTCACTGTAACTAGGCCAAAATTAGTTTTTCAGGGGGAAAAAATGTACACCACCTATGTACGCACAGGTTACACTTACACTACGCAACCTGTATTAGGAGCTGTAATCAGGTGTAATCAGGTGACTATGGCTTTTCGTGCTCACCCTAACTGGCCCCTGTTAGCTTTACAGTTGTTGTACACCCAACTGCAGCAGTACCAAATCGCTGTGTAGTAGAGCCCAGTACAGTATTATTAGGCACTAATGGCAGGGGACAATGGATTTTAGTGCTCTGCCTAACTGGCCCCTTTAAGCTTTAAAGTTGCTCTACACCACACTGCAGAAGTGGAGTCGCTGTGTATTACACCCACAAGTGTACTTTTTTTCTCTCTCTCTCTCTGTCAGTGCTTATATGCAGTGATTTGAGCTTGTGGTGAATCGCTGCTGTCAAGCTGTTTTTCTGTGCAACGCACACAATGCTCTATCTCTCCCTGCAGTGAAATGCTCTCTCTGAAATAAAACGCTGAAGTGACTGGATTCAGGGCCATACCGCCTTGCCTTCCTAGAGTTCCTTGCCCCATGTCCTCACATATGGATCCGCCATTTTAGATGCCCTGGAGCCCTGACCGCACTAAATGGAGTTTAATTAAGCAATTCATGCAATCGAATCGTGGCAATATTCGGATTTGTTGTTAAGCAAATTTTTACTGAAATTCGTAACGAATTTGTATTCGTTGTATTCAATTTGCGTATCCCTAATGACAAACATAGAGGTGGTAAAGAAGAGGAGATGGATAGAGTAACCCTGGGCTCTTGCCAAGCTGGGGAACACCTTCTGGGCACTTCAGCCTCATTTACATATTATCAGAAAAGCTTATATCTCACTAATGGAAATAACTATAGTTGAATTCTGATGACAATCCCTATCCAGCCATGGGCCTAGTTACATCAGTTTTCTTTACACTTTAAAGATCCGGCCAAACAAAATGATCACAATGATAAATCTTAATGCCCCTAAAAGCTCAAAACTGTATAGTGTTAATGTACGTCACACCTTGAGTGCCCTGATACTTCTGATTTTCTTTTGTCATTTAAATACCACACATGGCTCTGCGGCACTGACACTATGTGACCCAAAATGTCAGAGTGGAACAGGCATAACTTCCTAAGCTTAGTCTAGGCTTTTATCTTTTCAGAGCAGAACCATAAGGTGTGAATACATGATAAATAACAGAAACCGTGATGCCATATTGACTTGAAGAAGAAATAAATGTCTAAATGTGTCACATTTGTTTTCCTTTTCAATTCCCCAATGTACAAGTTACAGGTGCAAAGCTAAAAGAACCTTGTTTAAATGAAGGTGTCCCAGATTCACATTGCAGGGAGAGCTCCAAGTCCAAACTCTTTGATAAGGAAATAAGAAACGATAAGGATTTTCCTTTAGTGTGATAATTAGTCGTCGAGGCTACGACTGCGGTGTCAGGGCAGCCCAGGTAGCTGGTGAGTGCGTCTTAAGAAGATGAGGTGGTAATGATTGTTCCTTTAATACTTTATAACATACTAGTACACTTTGTCAAGAACCAAGGGTTCCTGATTGCCAGCTAATTGACTTAGAATTGCATTTTTACCAGGGCTTAGAGCGGGCACCAATTAACACTTAGCAACCTAAAAAATACATGCACATTTGACTTTCAAAAGAGCTAGTCTCATTTTTTTCTCCAACTTTTGAAGTCATGCAGAAGATCAAACATCCAGATTTGAGAGCGGCTTAATGGTTCATCCTTGTAGAATCTTCTCAATACTATTAACAACACAAAGGAGAGAACACTAATGAATATGAATGTCGTAACTTGCTTCTTACTAATGCAGTGTGCCAAGGTTAGTAAGGTAATTTAAATAAAAAAGATGTCAGATAACTTGTCGGCTTTAAGGATGAAATAACAATTCCACCAAATTTATTGGCTGAAGAATTGTGTTTATGACAAAATGTCTGATATTACATTGGATGTAAAGGAGGGAAAATGACTATAATACATACAGTATGTGATGAACAGCCATACTAGCATAAAATGCTAAAATTAGACCTGGTTTCAGGTACAAACAAAGCAAATTTGCAGAAACTGCAGTTCATTTCTCACACTGTTTATTTGCACTGTGCCCTAAGGGTCTCTTGGTTGTAAAAATTAAGTAAGATCTTCGGTAGTTATTCATAGTAAGCCCTGAGGGTTGACAATCAGTGAAAGTCAGGCTATCTCTTCTCCTTATGAGCCATGCTCGCTCAACCATGTGACTTGTGTCTATTGGGTGAATAGCTTCTTACAAAACAACCCTTTGATTCCATGATATAATTTTAATCTGCCAAAGCCATAGATTGCAGCAAGGTTGATGAACAATTTGTTGCACCCCTCAAAATTAAGGGTTATATTGTATATGAAGACAAAACTGTATTTTTCTCAAATCCAGCAGATGGCAAAATGTTGGTGATTTGACATTGTTTTACTATGTGAAAGATCTATACTCTTTCCTTTGTATTAGGGCTTTGGTTATGGGATCTTACATTTGTTTTAAGGGTGTTTGGGAGGAGGGGTAAGGAGTGTTGGGGATACTTAAAAATAATGCAGTCAACTGGTATGCAGTATTGGTTGTTTTGGGTTGGTCGGTTCCTGTTTGGAGGTTGGCAGGGCAATAAGAAGCTACCAGACCCCCCATTCATGTCCCATGTTCAGAAAGCATTAAAGTAATGACAAGTTCGCTTAAAAAAATAGTTTACTATAAGGAAGAGGAGGAGTATGCAGGTCATACTTTAGCATATCCGGTGGATAAAGGATACAATTAAACGAGGAATTATTTTATGTTTTTAGCAAACTGTAATCCAGCTGTGAATTGCCTTGTTGACTTAACTGTTATATACAAATATTCTTCTATATAAACTTTGGGCAAATAAACCCTATTCATCTTTTACAAGAGGAGTTAGTATTTTAATACACAAAAATTTAAATATTGTAATTCGTAAAAATAATTGTGAAAGTGACAAAAAACAATAGTTTCTTTTGCTAGAATTTTAGCTGAAATAGACTGAACTCATGGCGTACTAAGAATAAAGGTAACATTTTGGTTTCTGTTGCCCTAATATGCATTATTCAATATCTGGAATAATTTGGCTATGGGCAATGCTTGTATGTCCCCGAACATTCTAGGTGGCAAATATGAGATACATGGATGACCATGTGACCATTTCACTGTTCAAGAGGCTATATACACTGTGGAAGAAGAATAAGGAAGGCCTATTTAAAGTTAATCCTTGTCGATTGGGTATAAAAGAAACCTCTTTAAAAGGATACCTTCTTTTTTAGTGATAATATTGGTTCAACATCTCTTATTATACTGTGGGATGCTTTAACCCCTTGGACCAGTGGTTTTTCTGTTTTTGCACTTTCATTTTTTTCCTCCTTACCTTTAAAAAATCATAACTCTTTAAATTTTGCACCTAAGAATCCATATGATGGCTTATTTTTGAACCACCAATTCTAATTTGCAGTGACAACAGTCATTTTACCAAAAAATCTATCACGAAATGGAAAAATAAATCATTGTGCGACAAAACTGAAGAAAAAAACATTTTGTAAATTTGAGAGGCTCCGTTTCTACGCAGTACATTTTTTGGTAAAAATGACACCTTATCTTTATTCTGTAGGTCCATACGATTAAAATGATACCCTACTTATGCAGGTTTGATTTTGTCGTACTTGAAAAAATCGTACTGGAAAAAATCACAACTACATGCAGAAAAAATGTATACGTTAAAATTGTCATCTTCTGACCCCTATAACTTTTTAATTTTTTTGCTTACGGGGCGGTATGAGGGCTCATTTTTTGCACTGTGACCTGAAGTTTTTAGCAGTACCATTTTTGTATTGATTGGATGTTTGATCGCTTTTTATTCATTTTTTCATTATATAAAAAGTGACCAAAAATACACTATTTTGGACTTTGGAATTTTTTTTACACGTACACCATTGACCATGCAGTTTAATTAATTATATATTTTTATAATTCGGACATTTACGCACATGGCAATACCACATGTGTTTATTTTTATTTACACAGTTTTTTGTTTTTTAAATGGGAAAAGGGTGTGATTCAAACTTTTATTAGGGAAGAGGTTAAATTATATTTATTAACTTTTTTTTCCACTTTTTATTTGCAATGTTATAGCTCCCATAGGGGGCTATAACATTGCACACACTGATCTTTTACATTGATCAATGGTTTCTCATAGGAAACCATTGATCAATGATTCTGCTGCTTGACTGCTCATGCCTGGATCTCAGGCACTGAGCAGTCATTCAGCATTTGGACACCAGGAGGCAGGTAAGGGGGACCCTCCTCGTGTCCTACAGCTGTTCTGGATGCCGCAATTTCACAGCGACGGTCCCAAACAGCCCCCTGAGCTAACCGGCATTAGTTTACTTTCATTTTAGATGTGGCGATTAACCTTTAACACTGCGTCTAAAGGGTTAATAGCATGCGGTACCACGATCAGTGCCACGCACTATTAGCCATGGTTCCCGGCCATTGTTAGAGGCCGGGCCTGACCTGCTATGATGCTGGGCCACGCCATGGCCCTGCGTTATAGAAAGGGAAAGGACCCAAGACATACAGGTACTCTCTTGGTCCTTAATAGGTTAAAGGCCTGTATACATGGTTGGTATTTTTATGACAAAGGTTACTTGGGCTGCTGTAGTACTGAAATCAAGAGTACATTTAGATGAGGCTGAATTTGTAAGAACCAATCTGTTGCAAAAGATCTCTGGAGAAATGCAGAATTAGATAATAAAGAATGGCATTTACTAGATGCTAAAGAAAAAGCTTTTTTATGAGTTTCAATCATTTCACATATTTAGGTAAACCAGAGGAATTGCTTTCATCTCTCATAAAAACTTATGCCCCAAACTCCTATATTGGTTCTGTTTTGGATTTCAAGGGCTTAGTAATCACTGATACTATTAGGATCAATGATACCTTCAAAGAGTATTAAAATCTTTATCAATCCCAGTTGGTCTTAAGAAAAAAGAACTGGACTCTTTCTTGAATAATATTAAACTTCCAACTCTGAGTCCAGAAGAAGTTCAATTACGGGAAGCACCAATTGATCTTAAGGAGATCAAAGTTTCCTCAACTCAAACTCCCAATAATAAAGCTCCAGGAGCAGATGGCATTTCTTTTGAAATTTTACAGAAACGTCAAGCTGCTCTATTGCTGGTTTACCATACTACTTTGTCAGAAGAATTCAGTCAAAATAACTTTCCTACCTCTCCTGGGATAAAGCTATTATTACCTCAGTATTGAAATCGGATAAATATCCTTGAAGCCCTATTTCTTACAAGCCTATATCCAAGATGAATGCTGTTTCCAAAGTCCAGGTCAAAATTGCGACTGTTCGGTTTGCATAAGTAATAATTTAACCAGATCAAAAGACTTCATGCCAGGGAAATCTACTGGTAATAAGCTACTCAGCCCTATCCCAGGAATAAACGGGTTGTTCATCTAAGGCCTTTGGCTTTGTTGAGTGAACTCTCAAATGCAAGCTGTTAAAGGGGTATTCCAGTATTTAATTTTTATTTTATTATGCTACAGGGGCTCTAAAGTTAGTGTAGTTCGTGATATAGTATCTGTACCTATGTTCCATGGTGGTCTCATAATTCTTCTGTGATTTTCACCCCAAGGTTTATTTTTAACAGCATACAAAATGAGTGTTGTCTCAGGTTTTTCCCAGGTTGCAGTGCAGACGAGACATTACATCACTATAAAAGAGATAGAGAAAAGTGACCTCAAAGTTATAATCAAGAAGTCATATGATTTGTAGTTTAAGGGAACGGATTATAACAGGAAATAGCCAGTTCACAAAAAGATAGCAACAGCTTTATGGTAATCTCATAACATAGCAATTTAGCCCCAAGACAAGCGGGGATCCTTCCTAAGCATGTCCATTACTGTCTGGCAGGTACGTACTAAAATCACCTTATGGTGGATAACCCCTTTAGATTTCAGGAAAATGTATAAAGAGGTTAAAGATTCTTAATTTTAAACAAATATAGAAAGTTCTTAATTTTAAACCTAAAGCAGAAACTAACAATAATTTCAAAAGATTTTATAGGAAAGGGTCTCCTTGTATCCCTTTTTTTTTAAATTGTTTTAGAAGCTTTGACAGTGGTTAATCGAATTGAAGGTTTTTAAACATGCTTTACATGAAGAAAGTTTCCACACAGATGAAATTGTATTGTATACAGACATTTATACCCTAGAATTATTCAATAGCTGTAGTAGATATGCAGCTGTGCACATGAACTGGCAGAAGTCGATAATTATGCCAGAGGATGATTTCTTTCCTGACAGCAATATGTTGTTAATTCCTCCGAGTGAAAGCTTTAAATACCTGAAATAAAAATATTTTCAGAGATATAGATCGATATGTTTCACTTAATATATGGTATTTCCATTAGTGTCAAAAAATATATATAAAAAGTTCAGAATATAGAAACAGTTGCTTCTGGATAGGCTTGCATTGTTAAAATGGTTCTTCTCCAAGCTCCTGCATATCTTTTCCAGTTTCCTAATATACATCTATACTGATATATTTCAGATTTTAGAGGATATTTGTCATTCGTTTTTTATATGAAGGAAGAGGGATTATTAATTCTAAAAATAAAATCATACTTTTTGGCATCTTAGTTTAAACATAGAGTGGAATAGGGGAATATGGAAGGGCTGAATCCACTAAATATCTTCCAGATATTGAAATAAGTTCAGCTAAAGGGGTATTCCACTGGAAAACATGTTATTTTAAATCAACAGGTGCCAGAAAGTTAAACATATTTGTAAATTACTTCTGTTAAAAAATCTTAATCCTTCCAGTACATATCAGATGCTGTATACTACAGAGGAAGTTCTTTTCTTTTTGAATTTCCTTTCTCTCTGACCACAAGGGCTCTCTTCTGACACCTCTGGAAATGTCACGAACTGACCAGAGCAAGAGAAGTTTGCTATGGGGATTTGCTCCTACTCTGGACAGTTCCTAAAATGGACAGAGGTGACAGCAGAGGGCACTGTGGTCAAGATGTCAGCAGAGAGCACTGTGGTCAGGCAGAAAGGAAATTAAAAAAAGAAAAGAACTTCCTGTGGAGCTTAAATCAGCTGATAAGTGCTGGAAGGAATAAGATTTTTAAATAGAAGTAATATACAAATCTGTTTCACTTTCTGGCACCAGTTGATTTAAAAAAAATAATTCCAGCGGAGTACCCCTTTAAAAATAATCCTATGTAAACTGAATATTTGAGCTCTTTTTCAGCATTTTTTAGGATATTTTTCATAAAGAAAGTTATTGATACTTCTCTTACCTTAGGTTCACTAAGCCAAAATCCGATTTGGATTTTTACATTACGTTATAGGGCTTGTTCAGTATTGAAAAAAAAATGAAATGCATAAATAAATAAACAAACAAACTGTTTTCAGGCAGAGACCAGGGTGAAAGAAAAAAAAAAAAATATATATATATATATATATATATATATATATATATATATATATGTGCATAGGAAAAGAAACAAAGGGCTAGGCTACTGCAGACTCACTAGGACAAACGGCTCTGGTGGGGTTAACACTACGATCCTGTCTCTGGTGGTGCTAAACGTCTGTGGCAAGGTAGTAACAGATATCATAAGGAACGAAAGAAGACATAGCAACTCACCGGGAGATGTAATGTCTTTATTGCGGTAGCCTCGTCGGGACTCACAAGCCAGCGAGATCGTGCGGGTGAAGGTACAGGTAAGGGAGCGGGAGGGTGTAGTTAGACAACAGCTCTGTTTCACGTGCTCTGACGCTTCATCCGGTCGAAGCGTCAGAGCACGTGAAACAGAGCTGTTGTCTAACTAAACCCTCCCACTCCCTCACCCGTACCT
Source organism: Hyla sarda (assembly GCF_029499605.1). NCBI lineage: Eukaryota > Metazoa > Chordata > Amphibia > Anura > Hylidae > Hyla > Hyla sarda. Next base: position 201,322,877 of record NC_079189.1, read on the forward strand.
GCACCCGCACAATCCCGCTGGCTTGTGAGTCCCGACGAGGCTACCGCAATAAAGACATTACATCTCCCGGTGAGTTGCTATGTCTTCTTTCGTTCTTTATGATACAGTATATATATATATATATATATATATATATATATATATATATATATATATATATTCTGATCCATAAATTCTCTGCCACTCTGATGATATCTACAATGATATCTATTACATCATGCATGTGATGCTGCAGCCAATCCCTGGTGTCTTAGCGGTCTCTTTCTCTATGTACTAAAATTGACCACTAAGGCCAGCGATTGGCTGCAGCATCATGTATAGTGTACAATCCAATGTACGTAATGAAAATGCAGCATTTCCGCTAAGTGACAATGTAACAGCGGAGGCACTGTGGTTTTGGTTTTACTTAGTTGGTTTTAGTTATTTTTAATAATCATAATATTATTATTATTTTGTAATATTGAACAACCCAGTTAATAATTTGAACATGATAGGTTTTAAACAAAATAAAAAGTCTTATATGAATATCTCACAAAGACCTTAGGAGTGTGCGCATCACTTAATGACATATCTCATATCGGTTCAATGTTCAATGCATAACTGCTAAGTGTTCTCTTTAGTCGTTCTGTCAGCTGCCACTTTCATGATAAAGCTGGACATATATTTTAGATAAATATTGGGTAATGCAGTCCATCTTGACATTTTCTCAGTACATCAACCAATAAGTGACTGTAAAAAAAAGATCAATGTTTGTTGGAATTTTTTTTAACCTAATGAGACTCCAGTCAAGCTCGAAATTGCATAGATCTATCATATGGCACCCACAAAAATCTAGTTTGGTACTGTAACTTTGTATTCCTTTGATTCCTTATGGTGGCATACAGACGTATTTAGTTCTTTAGTACTTTACACTCGGACAATCAAATGGACAAACGCCTGTCAGCTATCTCACATCTTTTGTCTATGAGCAGCTTTAGGGCCCTATGACATGGGACATGTGACAAACAGCATTAGCATCAGCTGATGAATTACAAATTGTTTGTTGATCAGCTTAGGCTACTTTCACACTGCTGTTGTGGAGCCCGATGAACCAATTTATAGTCAATGGGGTCCATTGGGCACCACTGTTTTTCAGCGGGAGTAGCAGGAGAAAAAGACGGCACAAGCAGAATTTTTTTCTCCCGTTATCCTCCCCGGAGGCCCCGTCGGCCGTCACACTACCATGTGACAATGGTAGTGTGAAAGTAGCATTATTGGGTTGCTTTCACCCATAAAAAATGAATCGCTTGTTGGCCACACCTCTACTCCTGTAATAGGGGACACAGGGCCAATGAGTGAGGGCAGCAAAGTGTCAGATGAATAGCTATTATCAACCAATGTCTGAGCTTTGTAATAGGCTCTGTAAAAGATAGCCCATCTAATAGATTGGTTCCCATTTACAGTGTGAGCTCAGACCATCTAATAGGACCCATAGACAAGCCATGTTGTTTGCAAACATTTTGGTTCTGTATAAATATTTATCAGTCTATGCACAAACAATATTATACTCCTGGGGCTAATGATAGTGTGATTTTGTAATAGTTTAGCCATATATACAGTAAATTTAGTATGGGATAGGGAATATCTAATCTATTATGGGCCCCATCACAGTCACGAGGAATACTCTTACACTATTAGCAAATGTTTTACGGAAATAATTTTCAAAAAATCCTGTTTTCTCGCTGCAGCGATTCCTAAAGCTTTATTTCAAACTACAGCATAACTTATGTGCCTAATATCGTTGTGTAGGTCTACGGGGAAACATAAATTGTAGAACCTATTTTGTGTATTTTGCATGTTTCTGTTGAATTTTGATTATCAGTATGGTGTATCATAGTATATGCTCTATTTTGTCCAGTATATATAATAAGATACATGACTGACACAGCTCGTATTACCATCGTGGCTTGGGATCTCAATGGACAAAGCCCTGACATCCTAGAAACTACAGTATTTCCAATGGATACCAATGAAACCTATTGGGTCCTATTGGCTCTTTGTTAAGTTTTCTTACATCAAGGCTAGTACAGAAGACTATGCTATTTCTGTCATCAAAATCACTGGACATTTTACAGAACATTGTGTATGTACCATATAACATGGCATAATCCAAGAGCTGTTCTATTAGTTAATCTTGAACTTTTATGCTGCTAAAACACTGGAGTCTAATAAGAATAAGTTTACAAGATGCTTCCTGTAAATAATGAGCTATATCATCTGAGGAAACATTACTGAGGAAATGGATCTTGTCTGCTTTTTTAGTATTTTTAGAGAAAATTGGACAACAAGAGTGTACTTATCCGGTAGCAGTTTTATTGGGAGTATAAAATGCCATTGGCAGATGGTTACGCCTTCAAACAGGCAGCGTCAGGTGGCTCTTCAATCTAATTGATTATTAATATGACTTCTGTTAGATTTGTTTATTGAGAACAGCTTATGTTTTCTTCTATTTAGCAGGCTTTTAATTGCAACGTCTGCCGTATATATCACCTAAAGGTGTAACTCCTGCTGGGTCTCTTAAGAATTCCCCCGTGAATTAATCCCTGACATAATCTTTCATTGGAGTTATAAAGAGCATGTTATTTTCATCAAATAGGACTCTGAATGAAGCTGAGAAGAAATGAGCATCATCATTATGCCATCAGTCATGTGCTGAGATATTAAAGAGGTATTCTGGCTTTTTACATCTTATCCCCTATCCAAAGGATGTATGATCACAAGGGTCCCACCGCTGGGGACCCCCGCGATCTCGGTGCATTCTGTGCCAGGCGCTGCATCCTCTAGTGATGTCGTGCCACGCCCCCTCCATTCATGTCTATGGGAGGGGGCGTGACGTCTGTCACAGAATGCCGGGGGCTGCACCGAGATTGAGGGGGTACCCAGCGGCAGGACCCCTGCGATCATACATCTTATCCCCTATCCTTTGCATAATGGATAAGATGTATAAACCCGAAATACCCCTTTAAGGTATAATCCCATTTATTTTAAGGTGGAAGCATACATAATAAAGACTACAATATGCATAAAAAGTATACAAATTACTTGTGTTTAATGATGATAAGGCTTAACAATCTTGAGGATAAAGAAAAAATTATGCATCTTCACGTAGTCTGATGGCATTGTCATTTATTTATTTGGTATCATGTAGAATGAGACTAGGAGATGACACTCCCATTTGGAGCTGTACTTTGGGACACTAACTTGCCACTAATGCACTTTCATGGATTGAAGTGATTTCTCAATAAGATAAATAATTTAAAATTGATGCATATTGAGAAATTAAACAAACTTTAAATGTACAGACAAAATAAAAATAAAAAACAGATCTGCTACATACAGTGTGTTTTTTAGACAGGGGATACAAAATAGGAGTGGTGATACCGGGGTCACCACACTACATGGCAAAAGTCTTTCCAAGTAACAGGGACATTTTAAGGATTCCACTTTGTCATGACACAAATCCAATACAATAACGTGACATGCTAGCAAAATGCTCAACAGCCTGCAGTACACATCACAGCCACTGGGTGGACACACATAGACACAGATAGCATTGACAATGTATTCGGAAAGTCCTCAGACCCTTACACATTTTGTTATGTTGCATGCTAACATAAAATACATAAATAAATAAAGTTTTCTCCATCATCCTGCACTCAATACCTGAAAAAAATATTTAAAAATATTTGCTAATTTGTTAAAAAGTAAAAACTAAAATGATGCATTGACATAAGTATTTAAACTCTATACTCAGTACTTAGTTGAAGAGCCTTTGGCAGCGATTACAGCCTCCAGTCCTGTGTAGATTTGCTCATTCTCAGGTTGGATGGGGACTTTCGGTGGCCAGCTAAAGCTTTTATTAAGAATATCTCTGTACTTTGCTCCATTTAGCTTTCCCTCAACCCTGATCAGTCTCCCTGTCCCAGATGCAAAAAAATACCCTCATACAATGATGCTGTTACCATCATGCTTCACTGTAGGGATGGTATTGGGCAGGTTTTAAGCAGTGCCTGGTATCCTTCAGACATGACAGTTAGAATTGAGGTGAAAAAGTTTGGTCTTAGAGCTCTTTAGGCTTTTGTTTGTTTGTCTGTTTTTGCAACCTCCAGGCAAACTTTAAGGTGTCTTTTAGTGAGGAGAGGATTCTTTTTAGCCACTCTGCCATAAAGCCCCGTTTGGTGGAGTGCTGCAGTGATGGTTGACCCCATCTGCACAAAGAATCTCAGGAGCTCAATCAGAGAGACCATTGGGCTCCTGGTCATCGCTCTTACCAAGGCCTTTCTCCCCAGATCACTTAGTTTAAGGGGGCGTCCAGCACTAGGTAGAGTCCTGGTTGTTCCAAACTTCTTCGATTTAAGAATTATGGAGGCCACTGTGCTCTTGGAAACTTTCAGTGCCGCATAACATTATTTGCACCCTTCTCCAGATCTGTGCCTCCACACAATCCACACAATGAGCTCTACAGGCAGTTCTTTCCTTCCCGTGGTTTAGTTTTTGCTCTCTCTCTCTCTCTCTCTCTCTCTCTCTCTCTCTCTCTCTCTCTCTCTCTCTCTCTCTCTATATATATATATATATATATATATACACACAGAAAGAGAGAGAGAAAAAGGTTGGTGTCTTTCCAAATCCTGTCCAATCATCTGAATTTACCACAGGTGACTCCAGTCAAGGTGTAGGAACATCTACGAGATGATCAAGAGAAATGGGAGGAGCCAGAGCTAAATATCAGGTGTCAGCAAAGGGTCTAAATACTTATGATTTTCAGTTTTTACTTCTTAAAAAGTTTGCAACAGTTTCTAAAATTGTGTTTTCAAGTTGTTATAATAGGAGATTGAGTACAGGGGGTGGGGATTGTTTTTATTTTTCATTTTAGCACAAGGCCTCAACATGACAAAATGTAATAAAAGTAAAAAGGACTGAAGACTTTCCAGACAGAGTATCTTGTTTTCCTGGTAAACTAGTCATCTGGTGGCACATTTACTGAGCCATAAGGAAGAAAAGAAAAAACGGAAGAATACATCTCTATAATAGCTAAATAATATCCCCACATAGTACATTAAATATAACAAAACTAAAAAGCACCCAAATCTGACATTTGATACGTGACAAAAGTCACACTATATGACATGATTTGTCATAAATGTATGTTGGGCATGCATATAAGTCAGAAACCTGTGAATAACCACTATACTATTAGGCTGTGATGCCAGCTGAGATGGCCACCATACAAGGGCTAAAAGCTGGCTATGTGCCACTTTGCAGGTCTGCTGCTTCCTGTCGACTATTTTATGTTGAGTAGGTTGTAATCATTATTTAGTGTTGGTGACATGTGCAACAGCTTGGAAGTTGTTATCGAAATAACATGCAGTCCAAAGTTGGTGACTCACATCCCCGTCACCATGTATACTTGTCACATATGACTCGATTGGAAGGGTTGATCATATTTTAACATGCAAAATTTAGAACCTGTAGAGACTGCAAGCTTTTGTAAAGAAGCTAGCATCAAATAATCTGTATTTTGCACATCTAAGCATTGTCAGCGTCTGATAGGTGAGGCAAAGATATATTAAGATGTCAGAAATGTTGTGGATAACATATAAGGATCACATTCTAACAACTTGATTGACAGCCAATGATAAAAAAAGCAGTGTAAAAGTTGGCTTATATGCCTTGAATGTTAATGAAAAGCGAGTGACATATATGAGATGTTACATTTTATGACTGTTATTCCCTGGAAGATATGTGAAGCTGAAAACACAAGAAGAAAGATCTAAAATAAAAAGTTTCATAAATATACATTTCTTGAACCTGTAGGAATCTAGGGGTGATGTAGTAGATACAGTTTGTTCAGCTGCAGAATATAAGAATTCATGAAGAACTTGTACAATGTTATGGGGAAACCAGTTTCGGGGCATTTATTGGATAAGGGCTTATATACATCTTTGATAAATTGCAGCTGCTTTCTCCATACACAGCCAAGCAGACATAACTTGAAAACCACCTATTTCTTTTGGTCAGCCTTATTTCATCCAAAATAGCTCTTACCCATTGAGGCATTTTTTCCACTAGAGTCTGGCCCACTTGAATCTGGTACCAAGACATTGGCAGATCTTGTTGAGGTGGACAGATGTCAAATCTTGTTGATGTGGACAGATGTCAGCATGGGCATCCTGACCATTCGGTGGCTACACAGCCCATAATAAAGGTTCTGATACGTGTATATCGTAGCCAAGAGTAACTTTTTCAGCAATTTGGAGTACAGTAGCTTTTCTGTAAGCTTAGACAAGCTAGCCTTCACTCCCTATTAGAATCAGTAACCCTTGGACAACTATGTCCTGTTTTACCAGTGTCCATTCTAGGTCACATCTATATACTAGGAGCACCCCACAAGACCTGCTGCTTTTGACAAGTTCTGACCCAGTATTCTAACCATTACAGTTTGTCAAAGTCACTAAGATCTTTACACTTCCATTTTTACTTTAGAAAGTACCGGCACATTCGCTTACACTTATAAGCAATGAAACTGACTTGCCGCCAGGGGCAAAAATGTCATCAAATCTGGTGATCTTACACCAAAAAGCGAATGCCATTGGAGAAGCATTAATGCAAGTTAGTTAATATATTCCACTTATTTGCAAACTATAATTTATGGATCTGGGACATTTCTATGTTGAAGGCCACAGTGCAGATACCAGACTTGAATTAACACTATCTTCTTTAAACAGTTTTGCAATAATTCCAAACACATTCAAATACCACTTCAAGAATCTGTCACTTAATAAATGCATGTGCATTATTGGGTGGGAATTCTGTCTGACGGACGACACAGTCCACTTTATAATGTTTTTCCTGCAACCAAAAGCATGTGCAGCCCAAATAATTCATACTCCAGACATATCTTCTTTAGTGTTGATGCCATTATCACTTAGTAAAGGATATTAAAGTGACTGTTAACAAGTGATAATGGATATGGAATAGATCACATTGTTCCTATGGAGTGTGATCTCAAAGAGGAAAAAAAAACGCTAATTCTGCTTTGTGTTTGAGAAAATACCGACAGACGCTACCTCAGAAGTTGAGGAATTATTTGTTTATGTAAATGCGGCTCAGTATTGTTTATTCATGTAGTATATTCGAAGAGAATATAACGTAATCTGTCTTCATATACTTTGCCATTGACTTCCTGGTAAATTCAGCATAGATAGGCTTCGAGTTTCTTGGCAGAGTGCCAGCACTGTATTAATCTGTCAGTGAACTTATTTGCCTTATGCTGTTTTTGCTTCTACGGTACCTCACACGGTTGGCTCTATATTTTTTTTTTCTTAACTTGGCAAGAGAAAAAATCTAGATTAGAACACCTTGCGATGACATCCAAATAAATAAGACACGTCTTCCCAGCACTGAAGTTAGTTAGTGCCTGCCCGATACCAACTAATGAAATTTGGGTTTGATTGAATTTGAACCTGGCTGCTTTTCAATAACTTTATTGGTAAAATTGAAGACTGGATACACAGACAGCATAGTGTGGAGACAAGTGGCATTTCTGTATCACATGAAGAACTGTCTCAATTAACATTAATGTAGAAAATGAAAGTGTAATTGCTCGTAGAAATCCTACAGGTCTCTGTTTCTAAACACGGGGTGTCTGCCAAAAGTGCTCAACTTCAAGATGACATTAGCTTGGCGTGGCAGAGTTTACATCTGATAATTGCTGGGCTATAGCTCTTCTCATTCATATAATCACTTCTTTGATTAATGGATTCTGTTCGCTGTTATTTATGTAATGAAATTCTGCTCTGAATTGAATTTTCTCTCTGTTTTTTTCCTTGTGTTCCAATGCAGTGTTTGTTCATGTCCTAGGGCTACCTGGGCCCAGCGTAGACAGTTAGCGTCCGTTCTTTCTCCTCGTAACTACATGTGCTTATGTAACACTTCATTTTCGTGGCATGTGGCAGTTTTCCTTTGTTAATTGGAACAAATGCACCAATTATGGAGATTCATCTCTTGATACCAATCAAGGAATAATTAGACATAACACATCTGTCTCTGAATGGAGGAAGGAGGTGAATGCAGACAAATGTACTTGGAACCACTGTGTGAAATTTGTGCTTCTGTACCCATTATGTGCCAGAGATACACACTGGGTACTGTTCCTCCCACATATTTTGATGGATTTAATGAGAATGTCTTCTCTTGTTAAGGATTTGATTGGACTTTTATCTCTTTCTAATAACAGTGCAATATTAAAAGGAACAATACATTAAAGGAGAAATGTCACCACTATTACCCCTGAGCAGAGATATGCCACACAGTACAATGGCTCTGAATGCTTTACTTCTGCCATTACTAAATATAAGAGGAGGCCAATATATTGTCATAAGATGCATACTAACCACATATCATTAGAGCAACAATGGAACTACCTATAGCATAACTATCATTGGTGACACTGGTCTCTGATCTACCCTAGAAAGCTACTTATACAAAACTTATTTGGCATTTCTTAGTGAACTGCTTATATTCACAATAGAAAAGTTATGTTTCTTTGTCCTGTTACATACTGACCCGATCATGACCTATTGATGATATCATGACCACAATGGGACGGAATTACCACCAAACGTGCTGGAATTCTGGAATGACTTGCACCACATTTATTATGAGTTTGTACTGTTTTAGAATGATACGTTTTTAGTAAGTCTGGACTATTGTGTCGATGTATTCAGTTATGATGAAGCAGCATTGCATGCTTTCATATAGAGACTTTATCAATATTTTTTTTTTTTTATATCTCTTAAGGTTTTTATATTATTACCTGAAAACATAGAATGTGTCGGCAGATAGAAACCATTTGGCCTATCTCGTCTGCCCAATATTCTAAATACTATGAAAAGTTCCTGGCCCTATCTTATATGAAGGATAGCCTTATACCTATGCCATGCATTCATAAACACTGTATTTGCAGCGACCACTTCTGCAGAAAGGCTATTCCATGCATCTAATACTCTCTCAGTAAAGTAATACTTCCTCATATTACTGCATAAACCTTTGCCCCTCTTGTGGTAGTTTTTATTCTTTTAAATATCCTCTTCTTCTTTATTTGTTCAAAGTTAGTTTTCTAACTCAATGTGAGGGTTACCACCATTAAACACGCATATGCCATATACCAGGCATACCCTGCTACCCTGATTTAGTGTTTTGTAACTATGATGGTAGTCAACATATCTGTAATTTTTATTTTATTCTGGAACTGTTGGGGACACCTCCATAGAGAAGTTAATGATGAAGCTAGATTGGATCCAAAAGGAACTATTTATATAAAGGGATAGATTATACCTCTTCCCTTTGGATCCAATTCTGGCTTTGACGCTAAAAATTGAATGAAAAACAGCAACAAAAGTGTGGGTGGGTGTGATTACCCTCCCCCTCCCTCCCCTCCGAAAAAGAATCACTGAAAAGATAAATGAATAAACTAATAAAATAAATAATTGATTGAATATGAATGAATGAATGAGTAAATAAATAAATAAATAAAGTAAATAATGATCTCCAAAATGTGATGAGGAAAACCTGCCCTACATACTAGTTTAATATACAACATATTGAACAGAACTGCTTTCTGGTGACGGCCGAGCCCGATTTACATTAACAAGGCTTTGCTTTCACATTAAATTAATTGAGCTCATGTTATATTTTTTCCTGTGGTTTCCTTTGAAGTGTACGTAATAGAGAAGAAAACTCTCTGTGAAGTACAAGAAATAAAACCTGGATGAATGTTCTCATTAGACAGGTGAACATCCCGCCTGCTCCTTGTTTTTATTTCTCTCGCACTTTAGATTAATAGTTTCATCTATTGCTAATGCTAAAACATTCTATTTAGGATACAATTTACATAGATAGAACCTTTCCGGATAGTGGCTGATCTGTCGCACAGCTCAGCAGATAATACCTAAAATTAACCAATTGACGGTAAGGAGAGGTATTTATTTATGACACAGGAGCTCTGCATCTATTTGTTCTGCTTTTATTTGTGCTGCTAGTATCAATCTACTTCAAGACATTGGGCTATTATTAATGGCTTATGACAAGACTGAAGAAGTCATTTATGGATTTTTGCTCACCAGTGCACTCTTGGCCACCGTACGAGCCGAGAGCTGTTCAGCTCCGCAATTACATGCACAGTGATCATTAAATTGTTTCCAAAATACAATATTCTTGCAAAGTGAAAAATGTGCTATAGAACTGTTTCATTTCCTAGGATAAGTTTGGATGGAAATGCCAAGTAGGCAATAATATATTCAAAATGCATTCTTTTATAGGTGGAATGGTTGAAAAATGAGGATATCATTGATCCTGTAGAAGATCGGAATTTCTACATCACAATTGATCATAACCTTATCATCAAACAAGCAAGGCTTTCAGACACTGCCAATTATACGTGTGTTGCCAAAAATATTGTAGCCAAAAGAAGAAGTACTACAGCAACTGTAATTGTATATGGTGAGACATTGATCCATTCTCTATAAAGAATACCTAGCGTCTAGACACTGTGTGAGCTATTTAGAATATCTGTAGAAATAGTAAGCAGTGGAGGGCAGCATGTAACTTTGGGATTCATAAATATTTAGGATAATCCACTAGGGTTCCTTTATGAACAAAATATTTTCTCACACAGAGCATGCCCCCTGTGAATATTCCCTACCATAGGCCGACATACCGAGCCAAAATATGTCAATGATGTGCAGCTACCATAAGACTGGGTTCACAATCCTAAAAACATAAGAAAAATATGGCGATAGAATAGGAGTAAACTACAGATACATTTTTAATGTTATTGCTTAGTGAAAGTCTATGGAAAATGAGCCATCAGTGTAAGCTAGTCAATCCAACATTGGAATTACAGCCATCTTTTTAAACTGTATGTGCACTGATTCAATGGTAAGAAGAAATTTGAGGAGGCACTGGAATTGCAGTTACTCGAAGTTTATTCCATCAACTCATGGACACAACAATGGCCTACGGGCCGTTTCTCGCTCACATGCGCTTAATCATGGCCAATTGATTGGCCATGATTAAGCGCATGTGAGCGAGAAACAGCCTCCTCAAATTTCTTCTTACCATTGGATTACTATATCTTTATGTTCCGAGGATAGAGCACGGATAATCAATACCCTCTACAGTGCCCAGGTGTAAACCAGATTCGCACTACAATAGCCAGCAATAAGATTAAGGTACGTGGCAGTTCCGTACTCTCTATTTTCTCCTATATGGAAGTATGTGCACTAATCTTCACTTTTCCATAGACTTTTATAGAGAACATGCTGATATTAGAAATAAATATTTGTATTTATTTTTTTATATTTTAGGGCCATTTTTTTATTGTGATTTTACAATGTGCGAACCCAGCTTAAATAGAAGTACTAATTAATCTGTTTATACACTATTTAGCTTTAATTATTGATGTGTCACAAGGGGATAATTATTAATAGTAGTGTTGTTGTTGTTTTTGTTTTTAGTTTATTAAGGTTATTTTATAACAATTAGTATATTCATAATATATAAAATATTAATGTTTGTATAAACAGTACATTCTGATCTTAGAATTTGACTATTATGCTGCCATGACATAGGTGCTACATTACCACACATTATACACACCTCAGTTGATGCAAACCGTCTTTTTAAAAGAATGCCATACTAACTGAAGGATCTGCTGCTGAGTGGTGTATTATAAAGAATAATGAACACCCTACTATAAAGTCACCTCATAGTTCCATAATCTGTATAAATACCCTCAACCTGTTGCATATATATAGTCTAATAAGAGAAGTTGGGAATTACTGTGCCATTAATTGATATTATGTAGTTGATTGTTATAATTTGTTTCTTTCTAGTAAATGGTGGTTGGTCCACATGGACAGAGTGGTCTGCATGCAGTAATCGATGTGGGAAAGGTTTCCAGAAGCGTACAAGGATGTGCACCAATCCTGCTCCACTCAATGGAGGATCTGTCTGTGATGGCCAAAGTGTCCAGAAGATAAGTTGCACTACCCTCTGCCCAGGTAATAACTTGACATCGGTTTATGTATTTTTAAATATTGAACAACCATATCACCACTCTGTGGTCAATGTGGTCTTATAAATGGGACCTTGACTGATAATGAGAAGTAAGTAGTAGTGTAACTGTAAAGTCTGAAGGAGCTAATCTGCAATACCTGACATGGTGCATTGAGGAGAATAGACCAGATGCAAATTACAAAGTTAGAATAACACAAACTAACCTCTTTTAACTCTTTTTCCACCAAAAAGCTCCTATTCATAACATGAGATCATGACTAGTTAACCTGCTCATTCTTTGGCTATGTTCAAACAATGTGTTTTTTTCCGGCATTTTTTGATTTGTAAAAAATGCTTCTGCAAAATTGTGTTCGCAGTCTATGTAAAAGTGGTTATCTATGTGAAAAATATTTTTTTTGAGCCACCAAAATAAAGATGTCCATCAAAAAAAAAAAAAAAATGTATCCCCTATCTGCTCGGCCTCGGCTCGGGTCTGCTAATGCGCGTTTTGTACCCAGCACGTCAGCTGGTCAAAACATGACCCCTCTATTTATCTCTATGGGAGAGGAGGAGACACATGAAGGCTTTGTCTCTGCCTTTCCAATAGAGATGAATGGAGGGGATGTGTTACGACCAGCCGACGTGCTGTGTGCGAAATGTAATTTACGCAAGTCATGGCCCCTTATGGGAGATTGCAGGAGGTCCAACCTCTTGGATAGGGGAAAATTTTTATTTCACTCAACATAACTTTTAAGTGACATGTCACTTATTTACGAGGCCGAAAAAATGTGGACATATTTTTACATATTGTGTGCACAGACAACCACTTTTACATAAAATTACATAGAGCATGATCTTCTTAAAAATGCGGACAGAATTTTGCAGAAGCATATTTTACAAATGAAATACATCTGAAAAAACACTGTGGGGGAGATCTATCAAAAACTGTGCAGAGGAAGAGTGGTGTTGTTGCCCATGGCAACCAATCAGATCGCTTCTTTTATGTTTAACTCCTTAACGATAATGGAAGTAAATGTACGTCATGATGAAGTGGTACTTAAAGCACCATGACGTACATTTACGCTCTGCCATGATCTCGAGCACCGAACAAGTACTCGCGTCATGCGTGGCAGGTCCCGGCTGCTATCAGCAGCCAGGGACCCCTTCGGTAATGGCGGAATCCGCCATTGCGATGATGTCTGCCATTAACCCCTCAGATGCCGTGATCAATACAGATCACGGTATCTGTGGCAGTGCGGTACTTTAAATGGATGATAGGATTGCCCGCAGCGCTGCCACGAGGAGAGCCGATCATCCATAATGGCGGGCGGAGGTCCCCTCACCTGCCTCCATCTGTCTCCTGGGGTCTTCTTCTCTGGTCTGAGATGGAGCAGACCAGAGCAGAAGATCATCGATAACGCTGATCAGTGCTATGCCCTATGCATAGCACTGAACAGTATTAGCATTTAAATGATTGCTATAAATAATTCCCAATGGGGACTATTAAAATGTAAAACAAAGTAAAAAAGATGTAAAAAAAAAAAAAAAAGTAAAGTAAAAAAAATTTGAAAAATCCCCTCCCCAATAAAAATTTAAATCATCTGTTTTTCCCATTTTACCCCCCAAAAAAGCGTTAAAAAAATTATTAGTATCGCTGCATACAGCCCTGTATACAGAAAAAAATGAAAGTTATATGGTGGTCAAAATAGGGAAATTTCAAACATACTAATTTTGATTAAACAGTTTGCGATTTTTTTTAAAGCGGTACAATTATAAAGAGACATATACCATGGGTATACTTTTAATCGTATTGACCCACAGAATAAAAAAAAACATAATTTTTTACTGTAAAGTGTACAGCATGAAAAGAAAACCTTTTAAAATTAGCTAAATTGTGGTTTTCTTTTCAATTTTCCCACGTAAATAAAATTTTTTTGGTTGTGCCGTACATTTTGTGGTAAAATAAGTGATGTCATTACAAAACAAAATTGATGATGCAAAAAACAAGCCCTCATATGGGTCTGTGGATAGAAACATAAAAGAGTTATGATTTTTAGAAGACGAGGAGGAAAAAAACAAAAAATCAAAAATAAAATTGGCCTGGTCCTTAAAGCATACCCGTCAGATCCAACAAAAAAAATATTTTTAAATATATTACTCAGTACCTAATCCTGGCCATGTACATCAAATTTTTATGTGTCTAGCACCTTTATTTATTACACTTTTAATTTAGCTCGCTAGTGTGAATTCCTCTCAAAGGGAGGGGGCGTGGCCTCACTGTGCAATGCATCTCCCCTAGCATTAGCAAAACTACAACTCCCAGCTTGTCCTCACTGACAGTAGTGGGACACAAGCTGACAGTGGGAGGATTTTTCCTCCAGCTGTGAGCCCTGAGCTCAAAGCTGTCAATCAAGGAGGTGTGTCCATGACATAGGTGATGATGCATGGACACAGCAGGACTAGTATGTGTCCAACGGTCGGGGGGGGGGCAGTTGTTTGATTGGCTTTTTCAATATGAAATACTGAAAATTTTCTAATGAAAGCAGTTAACCCCTTAAGCCCATTTTGGCCTTAAGGACTCAGACAATTTAATTTTTACGTTTTCATTTTTTCCTCCTCGCCTTCTAAAAATCATAACTTTTATATTTTCATCCACAGACTAGTATGAGGGCTTGTTTTTTGCGCGACCAGTTGTCCTTTGTAATGAAATCACTCATTATATCATAAAATGTATGGCACAACCAAAAAACACTATTTTTGTGGGGAAATTAAAACGAAAAACGCAATTTTGCTAATTTTGGAAGGTTTCGTTTTCACGCCGTACAATTTATGGTAAAAATGACGTGTGTTCTTTATTCTGAGGGTCAATACGATTAAAATGATACCCATTATTACATACTTTTATATTATTGTTGCGCTTAAAAAAAATCACAAACTTTTTAACCAAATTAGTACGTTTATAATCCCTTTATTTTGATGACCTATAACTTTTTTATTTTTCCGTATAAGTGGCGGTATGGGGGCTCATTTTTTGCGCCATGATCTTTACTTTTTTTTGAGACCACATTTGCATATAAAAAACTTTTAATACATTTTTTATAATTTTTTTTAAATAAAATGTATTAAAAAAGTAGGAATTTTGGACTTTTTTTTTTTCGTTCACGCCGTTAACCGTACGGGATCATTAACATTTTATTTTAATAGTTCGGACATTTACGCACGCGGCGATACTAAATATGTCTATAAAAAAAAAATTTACGCTTTTTGGGGGTAAAATAGGAAAAAACGGACGTTTTACTTTTTTATTGGGGGAGGGGATTTTTCACTTTTTTTTTACTTTTACATTTTTTTTTTATTTTTTTTACACTTGAATAGTCCCCATAGGGGACTATTCATAGCAATACCATGATTGCTAATACTGATCTGCTCTATGTATAGGACATAGAACAGATCAGTGTTTTCGGTTATCTTCTGCTCTGGTCTGCTCGATCACAGACCAGAGCAGGAGACGCCGGGAGCCGCACGGAGGAAGGTGAGGGGACCTCCGTGCGGCGTTATGAATGATCGGATCCCCGCAGCAGCGCTGCGGGCGATCCGATCATTCATTCAAATCGCGCACTGCCGCAGATGCCGGGATCTGTATTGATCTCGGCACCTGAGGGGTTAATGGCGGACGCCCGCGAGATCGCGGGCGTCGGCCATTGCCGGCGGGTCCCTGGCTGCGATCAGCAGCCGGGATCAGCCGCGCATGACACGGGCATCGCTCCGATGCCCGCGGTTATGCTTAGGACGTAAATGTACGTCCTGGTGCGTTAAGTACCACCGCACCAGGACGTACATTTACGTCCTGCGTCCTTAAGGGGTTAAAAAACCTATTGGTTTCGCATTCTTTACAACATATCAAAAGTTTTTGTAACTGACAGTGCCCAATTAAGGGGTTAAAGAGACCTGTGAAAAATGAATTAAGTTGTTACGCCTAGCGCTCCGGGTCCCCGCTCCTCCCCGGAGCGCTCACGGCGTCTCTCTCCCTGCAGCGCCCCGGTCAGTCCCGCTGACCGGGAGCGCTGCACTGACATGGCCGTCGGGGATGCGATTCGCAGAGCGGGACGCGCCCGCTCGCGAGTCGCATCCCAGGTCACTTACCCGTTTCGGTCCTCTGCTGTCATGTGCTGGCGCGCGCGGCTCCGCTCTCTAGGGCGCGCGCGCGCCAGCTCTCTGAGACTTAAAGGGCCAGTGCACCAATGATTGGTGCCTGGCCCAATTAGCTTAATTGGCTTCCATCTGCTCCCAGACTATATCTGATCACTGCCCCTGCACTCCCTTGCCTGATCTTGTTGCCTTGTGCCAGTGAAAGCGTTTAGTGTGTCCAAAGCCTGTGTTACCTGAACTCCTGCTATCCATCTTGACTACGAACCTTGCCGCCTGCCCCCGACCTTCTACTATGTCTGACCTTGCCTCTGCCTAGTCCTTCTGTCCCACGCCTTCTCAGCAGTCAGGGAGGTTGAGCCGTTGCTAGTGGATACGACCTGGTTGCTACTGCCGCAGCAAGACCATCCCGCTTTGCGGCGGGCTCTGGTGAAAACCAGTAGCCTCTTAGAACCGGTCCACCAGCACGGTCCACGCCAATCCCTCGCTGACACAGCGGATCCACAACCTGTGAGCCGAATCGTGACATAAGTGATCTGATTGGTTGCCATGGCCAACTGCACCACTCTTTCTTTGCACAGTTTTTGATAAATCTCCCCCTGTGTGAATATAGCCTCATATGCCAATCTTATGTGTACAATGATATACTTTTCTTGTTGCTCACTTACACTCTATACACCGTTTATGTATGCTTCTCTCATACTCAAAACTTTACAGATTTGTGCAACACATTGCAATCATATTTTGATACTGTTGTGGTGACCCACGGTATATGGCGGGACCACAGGGTGTAGCGGTGTAGGTGGTGGGGCCAGATGATATTAACCCCGGGGGCAAGATGTTGTTAACCCCTAGTGTTCGTGACGCCAGGATGTGGTTGTATGGTGTAGGGCACCGCCGAGAACCTACCCAGAAACGGCATATACTAAATGAGAGTCCAAAGCAGGTTTTGATGCAACTGGAACTTTCCTAAAGAAGGCAGTATAACAGTTCTCACAGATAGCCAACATCCACAGAGGTGACGCAGACACAGGCTTGCTTGGACTTGTAGTGGTAATAATGAGTAGCCTGAATATGATGCAGCTAATCCATAAGATTAAAAACATATCATAAGGCATTTTCCTGATCATTTTGAACAGCACACATGTATGCCTTATCATAACTTTTCTCTTTATTTCCTTTTTCCTTCAGAGGATGGTGAATGGACGGCATGGAGCAAATGGTCAACTTGTGGGACAGAGTGCACACATTGGCGCCGCAGAGATTGTGCCAACCCTCCGCCAAGAAATGGAGGAAAAGACTGTGAGGGCCCTGTATTACAGTCAAAGAACTGCACTGATGGATTATGTATGCAAAGTAAGGACATGACTGCATGACTGATAAACACTAGCTGCATGCCTTGTTTATTCTCCGCTAATGCCATAGATCTTAATTAATCTCTGTATTTTGTTTCCTACTATGAAATCCTTTTGTGCTTTGTGTCTTTGCCAGGAGTTATTCTAAATTACTGTTATGTCAGTCCAATTTAAGTGAAAGGCATTTTCCTTAACCCCTTATGGACATAGTCGTTTTATTCATTGTTTTATCTCTACATTTTGAAAGCTGTAACATTTTTATTTGTCTTTCAACATAACCTAATGAGGGTCTGAGCATTATTTTTATTTATTTATTTATTTTACGTGGGGGAGTGCACAAAAATGAACATTTCTACATTCCAAGGGCAATAATGGGTTTGTTTGTTTGCCCTGTTGAAGTTGTTTTTTTGTTTCTTTTTCTTTTTATGGGACATCTTGTAGTTTGTAAAGGGAATGTGCTACTTATATAGTACAGCATATTATGGCTATCATTATTATAAGTCCATGGCAGACATGTCAGCCCTCTGCTGACATTACATTGGTCCCCTTTAAACAAATGATAAGCAGGGGTGCCAGGAGTCTGAACCTGGCTAATCTAATATACTCCACATAGGTCATCAATTTTGGAAAGCTGGATAACCCCTTTCAAATGTCACCTGTAGTATATTATTCATTTTTTCTATTTTATTTCTTTACATAGCTCTGACATATTCACTGTACAGACATTGTCTTCATTCATATTGGATACTGTCTCCATCCAGACTCAAAATGAGGTTATCTATATATTTTTAATGTGTGCAAGGAAACCAGAGAATCTCTATGCAAACAACGGGAGAGCATATATAGATCATGCAGATGTTGCCTATGGTAACATTTTAAAAGGATGTGATTATGTATAACTTATCCCCTATCCACAGGATTGGGAATAAGTGTCTGGTTGTGGGGGTCCAAAGGGTGTTTGGCTGTGTAGGCCATCACTGCTGTTCAGCAGGATTGAATCTTGGAAGGTGGAGGCCAGAACGCTCAGAGGAGAAGAAACAGACTTGTGAATTCATTAGAGAGAGCCAGGCCCTCTTCACTAAATTGTGGGTATACCAGTGGTCAGGTCCCTCGTGATCAGACCCTGTGGATAGGGGATAAGCGTAGCATAACTAGAGAAAATGGAGGACTCCATGCTGTCCATGACCAATAGTGGGCACATCAACACGAGTCAATGGCTTAGATATGCTAAAATTCCAATAAGACGAAGTCCAACCATTGTGACCATATTGACCTCTAGAATAAAACATTGATCCACTTTTGATTTTCCCGCTTATTGGCCTTATAGTCAGCCCCTGACTATCCAACACCCAGCCATGTGGCCTTTGGAAAAAGATAAGTATCACTCACAGGAGGCAAAAGGCATGATGCACTCACACTTTCCTACCAGTGTTACCATTTGCTCTACCAGTGGACACCAGGTGGATTTTGATGGCATACCCTCGCTATCTATCAGTGTCTTTACTGTAGAAATAATAAAACCTACTCCTAGTCCTAATGCCTTCTTTAAAGTTGTTTTCTTTCCCTGAAGTGTCCCCCTATAGTGTTTGATGAATGCAATGTAACACATACTGTAAAGATTACTTATGGAAATGTATTATGTATTTTCCAGATTTGCCTGGTTCATTCAATGCATTTACATGAGAGAAAGTGAGGTTCCCATTACCATTATTCTTTCATAAAACTCTGTAGCATAGAGTCCCATAATGAAAAACCCAGTAGAATATTGGCACACATAGCCCTAGGGTGTTTCCAGTTCCTTAGTGTCTGAGTTTAATGGTAATATTGTAATGGTTTCCTATATACAAGTCAGAAACATATAATCCTGCTCTATGATCCATCACTGCTGAGAAGATTGATTTGTCAGGCTTTATAGCTCTTTCTGAAACTAACAAGTTGCTTCCCATTCCTTCTGTCTTTATTTCTTTCCTCCTCCCTATTCCGTTATGTCTTCTGCCATTAGTTTTATCGCTTCTATCTAATAAGTTCAGCATTTCATATTTACTTGGTTCCTGAAGGGGGTAACAGTGATCACGAAAAAATGGTTACAGGAGATTGCATGTACTGTGGTGTACAGAATAAAAAATCAAGGGAAGGCAAGCATGCGGGCTGGTGTGAAGTGACTTACCTTTCTCTGGGCTCTGTTATTTTTCATATTGACAGAGCTACTCATTTAAAAAGTAATAAATTATGTATCTAGATATCTATCTATCTCCTATTTATCTATCTATCCATCTATCTATCTCCTATTTATCTATCTATCTCCTATCTATCTATCTATCTATGCAGAGAAGGCAGCAGCACTTACTGGATATAGGTGAATAATGTGCGGCTTTATTCACAAAACATCAAGATAGCGACGTTTCAGCCTTCTCACAAGGCCTTTGTCAAAGCTTGACAAAGGCCTTGTGAGAAGGCTGAAACGTCGCTATCCTGATGTTTTGTGAATAAAGCCGCACATTATTCACCTATATCCAGTAAGTGCTGCTGCCTTCTCTGCATATCTACCTGGGACTTGCGACCAAGTACACCAGCTAGCACAAACCTTCACTCCGTAGTGCTGCCCACTTCTCTTTATTATCTATCTATCTATCTCATATCTATCTATCTATCTATCTATCTCATATATATCTCATATCTATCTATCTATCTCATATGTATCTCATATCTATCTATCTCATATCTATCTATCTCATATCTATCTATCTCATATCTATCTATCTATCTATCTATCTCATATCTATCTATTTCATATCTATCTATCTATCTATCTCATATCTATCTATCTATCTATCTATCTATCTCATATCTATCTATCTATCTATCTCATATGTATCTCATGTCTATCTATCTCATATCTATCTATCTCATATCTATCTTTCTATATATCTATCTCATATCTATCTATCTATCTCATATCTATCTATCTATCTATCTATCTATCTATCTATCTCATATCTCCTATGAATCTTTCTTTCTACCTCCAGGGCTGCAATCAGATGCCCAGACCAAATGAAATAAAGGTGGCCACTGCCAACAGGGGGTGGCTAGTCAAGGTTATTGAAATCATATCAGTGTAATGACGGATCAGTGCCCTGGCATGTCACTCAGTCTGGCCGATTACAGGAGATGGATTCCATTATAGTCTATGGAGCCCCTCTCTTGCATTGAGTGCCAAGCAGGGAATGAAAAGCCACAGTGTGGGCTTTACCCAGCTATAACAAAGAATGGGAGGAGGTCTCAGTACTAGGACTCTGACCAATCTTAAGTTGTGGCATGCCTATGTGCCATGACAAAAAACTGTATTTAAATGCCAGTAATACTTTATATTTTTACATTTTGTCTCCATGTAGTGATGTAGATTACTGCAGTGACAATACCACACTGTAAATATAAGTGATGCTGTCAGTACATGTTGCAGCATCTCCGGTGCAAAAGGGCATCATAGACCCTTCCATATAAGCCAAAATGGAGAGCGGCTTCTATTCTGGAGGACTCTAGCGGCCCTTGTAATGAATGAATAATACTACAGCTGCTGTAGATAAAATGCCTGTTTTTGGCTTTTCCTGGTAAAATCAGCCATTTGATGAGACATCCCCTTTAATAGAATACATTCTCTGTGATATTTAAACCCCTTAGCACAACAACAATAATTAACATTATAAAACACAGCATGCTTCCCCGTCTTCCCCCGACTGTGCAAGCAGAGGAGTCTTTAGACTCGAAGCCTTTTAGATATAACCCACACTCCCCAGCTTTAATTGTCTGTTCAATAAATGTATTGAAAAAAAAAACTGTGCAGATTGTTTTGTGATATTAAAAAAGCCGGGGAATACTGTAATTTCTCCCCACCCTGGAAATAGCTTGCGCTCTCACAGTCAGTTTCATTGGTCGCGTGTATATTATGCCTGCGTGAAGGATTATTTTGATAACTGCACTGAATCCAAATCCAGCATGAACATGCATTTTCATTTCCCCTATTATTTTTTTATTTATTGATCTATTTTCCTTAAACTATTCCTGACAGTAATGCCTCAGACCCAGGAGGAAGTAATGTTGGCTTTAATGCAGAATACAGCAGCACGGTTGGAAGGAAGCTTTGACTGGATTATTGCTGCTTTTTGGCTCCTGATTAGCGGATCCATCAGCGCTTCATTAATATCACTATGACAGATCAATAGGGCCTTTTATTAGGCTGTGTATTCCGCCATAAATCCACAATCTATACAACTATTGATTTCTGTTTGGAGAAGTGTTTTACCCGCAAAGCGGTCGCTTTTGTCTCACGCTCGCTGTGGTGTTTCTAAAATGTGACATTTATTCAGACTGATGTTCTTTCTGCTACCAGACAGCTCTCTATCTATTAGGACATCTATAGCATGTCATCACAGAACGATACTGATTCAAGGAATAGCCCCCACTGAACGCCCCCCCAGCTTCTTGTTTATCTATCATCTATCTATCTATCTATCTATCTATCTATCATCTATCTCATATCTATCTGTCACCTATCTATCTATCTATCTATCTATCTATCTATCTATCTATCATCTATCTCATATCTATCTATCACCTATCTATCTATCTATCTATCTCTCTATCATCTATCTCATATCTATCTATCATCTATCTCATATCTATCTATCACCTATCTATCTATCTATCTATCTATCATCTATCTCATATCTATCTATCACCTATCTATCTATCTATCTATCTATCATCTATCTCATATCTATCTATCACCTATCTATCTATCTATCTATCTATCTATCTATCTATCTATCTATCTATCTATCTATCTATCTATCATCTATCTCATATCTATCTATCACCTATCTATCTATCTATCTATCTATCTATCTATCTATCATCTATCTCATATCTATCTATCACCTATCTATCTATCTATCTATCTATCTATCATCTATCTCATATCTATCTATCACCTATCTATCTATCTATCTATCTATCTATCTATCTATCTATCATCTATCTCATATCTATCTATCACCTATCTATCTATCTATCTATCTATCTATCTATCATCTATCTCATGTCTATCTATCTATCATCTATCTATCATCTATCTCATATCTATCTATCTATCTATCTATCTATCATCTATCTATCATCTATCTCATATCTATCTATCTCCTATCTATCTATCATCTATCTCATGTCTATCTATCTATCTATCTATCTATCTATCTGTCTGTCTGTCTGTCTGTCTGTCTGTCTGTCTGTCTATCTGACTGTCTGTCTGTCTGTCTGTCTATCTATCTATCTAACAAACTATCTATCTGCCAGTCTATCTATCTATCTATCTATCTATCTATCTATTATCTATCTAGCCATCTATTTATCTAATATCTATATATCTATCTATCTATCTATCTATTTATCTATCCATCTATCTAGGTAGAAAAAGCAAATATGGGCAGCACTGGAAAAGTAATATTCTGGTGCTAGCTATGTTGGACTTGGTCCCAATGTGAAAGTCCCAAATACGTAGAAAGCAGAAAAATAGCAGCACACAGGTACTTTGGTGAAAAAAATGTGGTCTTTATTCACCCATCATCAGAGGCGACTTTTCGGTTGCCTCTCGCAGCCATTGTCACCTCTGATGATGGGTGAATAAAGACCACATTTTTTTCACCAAAGTACCTGTGTGCTGCTATTTTTCTGCTATCTATCTATCCATCTATCTATCTATCTACTGTATCTCTATTTTGGAGCCTGCATAGCCTTCATTGATTCCCTCAAGAGTGTGGTGAATGTATAGAAAGAGTGGACAGTGTGTACAGTATGACTTTTTCGGACATTTTGTGGTTTGGGTTAACTAAATAGTTATTTAACCCCTTAAGGACCATGCCCATTTTAGCCTTAAAGGGGTACTCCGCTGCCGCCACACCTCCTCCCATAGACTTGCATTGAGGGGTGAGGGAGTGACGTCATGAGGGGGTGGAGCTATGACATCACAAGCTCCCAGTGCCGGCTCCAGCGTTCGGAACAGTTTGTTCCAAACACTGAGCAGCGGATTACCCCTTTAAGGACCAAGCCAATTTTATTTTAGCAATTTTGTTTTTTCCTCCTTACCTTAAAAAATCATAACCTTTTTATACTTTAATACACAGACCCATGTAAGGGCTTGTTTTTTGCATCATCAATTTTACCATAAAATGTACGGCACAACCAAAAAAACATTATTTTACTTGGGGAAATTGAAAAGAAAACCGCAATTTAAGACATTTTGGAAGATTTGGTTTTCACACTGTACACTTTACTTTAAAAATGACATGTTTTCTTTATTCTGTGGGTAAATACAATTAAAATAATACCCATGTTATTTTTCTATAATGGTACCACTTTAAAAAAAATCTCAAACTATTTTAACAAAATTTGTATGTTTAAAATTGTCCTATTTTGACCACCTATAACTTTCTAATTTTCCGTATATGGGGGCGGTGTGAGGGCAAATTTTTTGTGCCATGATCTGTAGTTTTCTTTAATGTTATCACTTTTTCTTATATTTTACATTTTAATCACTTTTTATTAATTTTTGGGGGAATAAAATGTGACTTTTTTTTTTTCATGTTTACGCCGTTCACCATACGGTATAATTAACATTATATTTTGATAGTTCGGACATCTATGCACATTGCAATACCAAATATGTTTATTCATAATTTTTTACACTTTTTGGGGGTAAAATGGGAAAAAGGGACGATTTACATTTTTATTGGGGGAGGGAATTTTTCACATTAACTTTTTTTTTTTTTTTACATTTTTATACTTTTTATTTTTTTTTACCCCCATAGGGGACTACTTATAGCAATCATTTGATTGCAAATACTGTTCAGTACTATGCATATGGCATAGCATTGATCAGTGTTATTGGCGATCTTCTGCTCTGGTCTGCTCGATCTCTGACCAGAGCAGAAGACTCCAGGAGATGGCCAGAGGCAGGTGAGGGGACCTCCGGCCGCCATGCCGGATGATCGGATCCTCGCGGCAGCGCTGTGGGTGATCAGAGCATCCATTTTAAGTGCCGCACAGCCGCAGATGCCATGATCTGCATTGATCACAGCATCTGAGGGGTTAATGGCGGACATCAGCACAATCTCTGATATCTGCCATTACCGGCGGGTCCCTGGCTGATAGCAGCCGGGATCTGCTGTGCATGAATTGAGCACCGGTCTGGTGCCCGCGGTCCTTACAAAGCATAAATGTGTGTCACGGTGCACAAAGAACCGCGGCACCATGAGATACATTTACGTCCATTGTTGTTAAGGGAAGGGTCACACATAGTATATACGCAGCATATTTCACTCTGTGGTAAATCCACTGCACAACGGGAAATATACGGCAAATTCTCCTATGAGCACACACCTGCGGCAGCCTTGTGAGTGCAGGAAAGCTTGAAGATGGGCCGAGAGCCTCCAAAGCTCAGTGGGGGAGATTTATCAAAACCTGTGCAGAGGAAGAGTGATGCAGTTGCCCATAGCAACCAATCAGATTGCTTCTTTCATTTTCCACAGGCCTCTAAAGAGGCCTGTGGAAAATGAAAGAAGCAATCTGATTGGTTGCTATGGGCAACTGCACCACTCTTCCTCTGCACAGGTTTTGATGAATCTCCCCCAGTGTGTACACAGGGCTGCTGCAAGGTAGCCCTGTGTGTGTTTGTTCATAGGAGAATAAGCAGCGTATTTCTCGCAGCATAAAATACCCTGTGTAAACGGTATGTGTGACCTAACCCTAAAGAGAATATGTCTACTTTATGTCATGCTCCAAGCTGTGGATATTAGCAGATAGCTTATAGGGAGATAAAACAAATGATACTTGTCTCTTAGCTGATGGCTTTTGGTAAAAATTTAAAATGATGTTTTTCTTCCAAGCGTCTTCGAGACTGGACTACAGATACAGCATGCCCATCCACCCTGTCCTGCACGGTTCATGTACAGGGGTTGACTTCCAGCATTGAGCCCTTTACATCAAGTTTGCAGGGTAGGGAGGGTAGGTTTGGGGAGGATGCTGAACTGCATGTATGCTGCAGTTCAGCATCCCCGTCCAGAGCAGGAGAGGTTTGCTATGGGGATTTGATCCTGCTCTGGACAGTTCCTGACATGGACAGAGGTGTCAGCACAGTGGTCAGACTGGAATGAACAACTCAATTTCCTCTGTAGTATACAGCTGATAGATACTGTAAGGGTTAAGATTTTTTTTTTTTTAATGGAAGTAATTTACAAATCTGTTTAACGTTCTGGCACCATTTGATTTGCAAAAAAAATAAAATAGTTTTCCACCTTTAAAAGGGTTGTTTATTGTAGAACAGCATTGTCCACTGGTTAGGTGAGCATATGTAACAATCTTTTGAATGGATTTGAAAAACACCTAGGCCGCGTTCACATGTGGTATTTTGGTCAGTAATTTATTCCGAATGTGTAGCCAAAAAACAGGGATGGAACCAACATGGTGAAAAACTATAGCAAAAACATTTGTGTTTTGGACCCGCTGCTGGGTTTTACTTGATCATAATACATATTTGTGAACCTAGCAAGTCATGCAGATCTGATGTTTAAGAAATCACAGGTCTTATGATTCAGCAGGGTCCAATTTCCCCTAAGGATTCCCCTGATTGAAAGGTTTTGTACTATTCACTGGTTTATGTTGAGTCTATTACTTAAAGGGGTACTCTGGTGGAAAACTTTTTTATTTTATTTTTTTTAAATCAACTGGTGCCAGAAAATTAAACAGATTTGTAAATTAAACGTGCAGGATTTGTAAATGACTTCTATTAAAAAATCTTAATCCTTCCAGTACTTATTAGCTGCTGAATTCTACAGAGGAAATTATTTTCTTTTTGGAACACAGTGCTCTCTGCTGAATCACGAGCACAGTGCTCTCTGCTGACATCTCTGTCCATTTTAGGAACTGTTCAGAGCAGCATATGTTTTCTATGGGGATATTCTCCTACTCTGGACAGTTCTTAAAATGGACAGAGATGTCAGCAGAGAGCACTGTGGTCATGATGTCAGCAAAGAGCTCTGTGTTCCAAAAAGAAAAGCATTTCCTTTGTAGTATTCAGCAGCTAATAAGTACTGGAAGGGTTAAGATTTTGTTAATAGAAGTAATTTACAAATCTGTTTAATTTTCTGGCACCAGTTGATAAAAAAAAAGTTTTCCACCAGGTACCCCTTTAAATATTGTATTCAGGCATCGTTCAGCTCCTGTGATCTGAGGGTTCTCTTTAAAACATAGAGCGTATGAACTTGCACACAGGTGCTTCCCTTACCATTTAAAGTACTTGGGAAGCACCTGCGCTTATCAGAACCTATACATGGTTTATAGGAATTGTTCATCACATTCCTCTTGGACACAAATATGATGTATCTTGTATTTCTGCGTGTAGATGAATTTGCAGTTTACATTGAGAGATTTTGTTTTCTGTCTGCTGCCACATCACAAATCGGCTTGTGTGGCTCTCATCCTATTTTACAGTCCTTGGCCAGTTGTGCGCTGCAGTCATGCGGAGAATGAATTTGGAACTAGGATTTTAGAGAGTTTGGAATTAAGTCTAGAATTCCACAGTGAATTCTCTGGGTTCCCTGAACATCTTGGCCCATTTATTGCTGCCCAGGGGAGATGGACAGTTTTGATTATATTGAATTGTTGCTGTTAATGTACATTTTCATTCTAAATGTAGCCATAGCTGATCTACAAGCCAGTTGTATCCTCGATTATCTTCCTCATTTTCTCTGATCACACTCCAGTTATTCTCGGAAAGGATTTGTGTATTATTCCAGCTTTCTCCCATAATGATCACACTCACTGATCTAATAAAGCAAGTAATAGGATGCGGCATCCCACTTGTAGCCAGCATTACATATAGCAGGGGAAAGGGGTTCCAGGTATTGTATGATGTTGTGTGTTATTTGTGTACAGCAAGGAAACAAAATTATAGGGGGAAGAGACTCAGAAAAAACCTGAAGCTACATCTTGTGGGTTTTGCCACAGAAATCCGCCCGATATTAGCTGTGTGAACATGCCCTTAAATGCTTAGAAGAATATGGAACACAAAGGTTATTTCTTAGATTCTATATGTGGCATTGGGCATGGCATACATAGTCAGGAGAAAAGGCCCAAGACACATTCATCATCCAACCTGTTATGAATAATGAACCAAGGTGAAGTTCTGGACAATGAATGCTTCCTACTCTAAGAAAATGCTTAAACAAACTCTGCATAAAGCTCCATAACAGCCATAAACGACTGCCTGGGTCGCTATTAAAGAGATGTCGGAGATTCTATATCTGATGTGTTAGGAATTGTGATTCCCCAACATGTTTTTACTTACCTCCTGAGCAACTTCAACAGACCTAGAGTTTTAGTATTTTTGGTGTATGATGACTCTTCTGCTTTCTGTCCACACATCTCGAATACTTACATCTTTAATACTTTTTTACCTATTTATTGTCCGTACGTTTCTATTATGTAGATGGTGGTGGGTATATGTAATTCTGGCCTACTGTCATCATACTTTTGTTTCTGTATACTTGGTGGTTCGTCTCTCGATAGATTTTATATATATATATATATATATATATATATATTAGGGATCAACCGATATTGATTTTCTAGGGCCAATACCGATAATCTGTGACCTTTCAGGCCGATAGCCGATAACTTATACCGATATTCCGGTATAAGTTATCGGCTATTTCTCCCCCCCTGCCCGACCCCGCAGAAGCCGCTGTAGATCAATGATTTAAAGCGGGCGCTTTAAGTCAATGAACTGCAGGGGCTTTTGCGGGGCCAGAGACTGCTGCCGCCACCCGCTTTTCTCCCCCTGCCTGTCCTGGGGTCCTCCTGAGTCCAACCACCACCACCGCTGCCCCCCTGCCTATCCTCAGGCCAGAGACCACCGCCGCCAGCTTCTCTCCACCTGCCGGCCCTGAGTCAAACCACCCAAGGGCGGACACAGACAACAGAGGGCCCCTGTGTACAGAATATGCCTGCCCCACCCCCAGGTAATATGTTTGCTAGGTAAGCAGGTAGTACGTTTTACAAGTAATAAATTAGGTAGGTAGAACATTCTCTAAGTAGGTAGGCAAGTAGTAAGTTTGCAAGTTATTTAGGCAGGTAGTAAGTTCAGTTGGTAGGAAGGCAAGTAAAAGGTTTGCCGCTAGGTAGGTAGGTTATACGTTTGTTAGGTAGGCAGGAAAAGCGTTTGCTAGGTAGGTAATATGTTTGGTTGGTAGGTAGGCAGGTATATGTTTGGTTGGTAGGAGGGTGGCCACGTAACATTTGGTACGTAGGCCCTTAGTCCAGTGTTTTCCAAACAGGCTTTGGCTGTTTGGGCATGCTGGGAGTTGTAGTTTTGCAACAGCTGGAGGCACTCAGGTTGGGAAACACTGGACTAAGGGCCCAACTACCCACCAAAATGCCACCTTCTGTTGCAAAACTCTAATTTCCAGCTTAAGACTGTCCGGGCATGCTGGGAGTTGTAGTTTTGCAACAGCTGGAGAGACAATTCTTCGAAAACACTGCCGTAGGCCTCAAGGCCGGAAGAAGCGCATACGGCGCGAAATTGCCGGTAATCGCCTCATCTCTGAGCGCTATGCACCTGATGCTGCCCTGATCTGCCGGCGTCTCTGAACAGGAGCTTCGAGTCTTATACTGTGCGGAGAGTGCGGAAAGCTTTTTGGTACTCTATTGTTACACTTAGATAGATAAATAAATAAATAGATATGAGATAGATAGATAGATAGATAGATAGATATCTACAGCTCTATTCACACCCCTATCTATCTATCTATCTATCTATCTATATCATATTTATCTATCTATCCATCTATTTGTCTTCTCATAAGAAAACAAGGGAAAGACTCCCTACCAGAACATTCTGCTGTCCGGTGTAAATGAGTAGAAAATGAAGTTTAGACTGGCTGCCAGGGGTCTCCCCATTATCCTAAATGGAGTGGGAACCTTCGACACTGTATGCGCTTGTCTATTGTGTATGCAGAAATCATGACAGGCACTGGATTGGATTTTTTAAGAGGCTCTTATGACAGGAGCCTTTGTTAACATTATGGCACGCAGCTTTATCATGATCTAAGTGAGAGGTCCGTGAATAATGTCTCCAAACTGAGAATACATTATAATATATGAATGCGGAAGTGAATAGCTGTAGAATCTCTGTAGAATATTATGGAAGATGTATACAGCTGGATTTTTTCTTCCCCTCTCCCACTTAATGGTAATTGCATTACTTTTCTGAGTTATGGCAGCCTATTAAAACTTCTGTTTAGAGGCTCAAAAGATAATGATTAATAGATATCATGTCCTTTAATCAATGAAAAGCGAAGGCGAGGCCACATATATCAGATCCCCCATATGTAAGACCTTAAATCCGGTACATGGCTGTGGAACAAGTGACTTCCCAATATTGGTGAACTAAGCAAATCTAAAATGTGACATTGGTCTCCAATTTTTTAGTACATTTTTTAGTACATAGTACTTGTCCTTTAGTTCAGAACTACTGGTCCCTTATACATAATACTATTAACCAGATCTGTAATCTGAATCTACCCCTCCAACCGGTGTTGCTTTTACATGTCTTCCCAAGCGATACACCGGCCGGGTCCCTGCCTCTGGTCAGAACCTTTTTTCCGCAGCCAGAATCCTCCTCTCCAGATCCTGGAAAGCACAGTCAACCCCCACCCTAAATGAGTGGATTTCAAGAACTGACCAGATATGTAGACTGGAGGAGTTGGCTGCTTGGGAGCATCGGTCACACGTTAAGTTCTGTAAACTCTGGTCGCCATGAACTACCCATAGGAAATTCTAACCCACTCTACAAACCCTGAATTAATTCTTCCCCCCGCAAAAGATTGATTAATTAATTATTCACTAGACAAGTATATCCACCAACATCCACATAATGCTGATGTAATGTAGCTTTATATAGTACTAGTAGATGTAGGGATTTTTTTCTTATTTTAGTTACCAGGAAAATTTTATGACTTAACACCTAAATGGTTTTTCGTGTGCTGAACTATCACAATTTTTCTTTAACCCCTTAACGACCAAGGAGGTATATTTACCTCCTTGGCCGGCTCCCGCGATATAACGCGGGGTCACGTGGTGACCCCGCGTCATATCGGGTCGGTCCCGGTATGTATCTGATGCTGGGACCCGGGGCTAATAGCGCGCGGCAGCGATCACGGTGCCGCGCGCTATTAACCCTTTAGACGCGGCGTTCAAAGTTGAACGCCGCGTCAAAAACAAAAGTGAAAGCTGCCCGGCTGCTCAGCGGGGCTGATCGGGACTACCGCAGTGAAAATGCGGTGTCCCAATCAGCTGGGACACGAGCGGAGGTCCTTTTACTTGCCTCCGGCGTGTCCCCTCAGCGATTGATTGCTCCAAGCCTGAGATGCAGGCTTGGGCAATCGACCACCGATAACGCTAATCATTGCAAAGCTATGGCTTTGCAGTGAACAGGGTATAAGATCAGTGTGTGCAGTGTTATAGGTCCCTATGGGCGCTATAACGCTACAAAAAAAAAGTGTAAAAAAAAGTTAATAAATGTGATTTAACCCTTTCCTTAACCCCTTAAGGACCGGGGTTTTTTCCGTTTTTGCATTTTCGTTTTTTGCTCCTTGCCTTTAAAAAATCATAACTCTTTCAATTTTGCACCTAAAAATCCATATGATGGCTTATTTTTTGCGCCACCAATTCTAATTTGTAATGACGTCAGTCATTTTGCCCAAAAATCTACGGTGAAACGGAAAAAAAAATCATTGTGCGACAAAATTGAAAAAAAAACGCAGTTTTGTAACTTTTGGGGGCTTCCGTTTCTAGGTAGTACATTTTTCGGTAAAAATGACACCTTATCTTTATTCTGTAGGTCCATACGATTAAAATGATACCCTACTTATATAGATTTGATTTTTTAAGACTTCTGGAAAAAATCATAACTACATGCAGGAAAATTAATACGTTTAAAATTGTCATCTTCTGACCCCTATAACTTTTTTATTTTTCCGTGTATGGGGTGGTATGAGGGCTCATTTTTTGCGCCGTGATCTGAAGTTTTTAACGGTACAATTTTTGCATTGATAGGACTTATTGATCGCTTTTTATTCATTTTTAAATGATATAAAAAGTGACCAAAAAAGCACTATTTTGGACTTTGGAATTTTTTTGCGCGCACGCCATTGACCGAGCGGTTTAATTAATGATATATCTTTATAATTCGGACATTTCCGCACGCGGTGATACCATATATGTTCATTTTTCTTTTTATTTACACTGTGTTTTTTTTTTTATTGGAAAAGGGGGGTGATTCAAACTTTTAATAGGGGAGGAGTTAAATGATATTTATTCACTTTTTTTTTTCACTTTTTTTTTGCAGTGTTATAGGTCCCATAGGGACCTATAACACTGCACACACTGATCTTCTATGCTGATCACTGGTTTCTCATAAGAAACCAGTGATCAACGATTCTGCCGCATGACTGCTCATGCCTGGATCTCAGGCACTGAGCAGTCATTCGGCGATCGGACAGCGAGGAGGCAGGTAGGGGCCCTCCCGCTGTCCTGTCAGCTGTTCGGGATGCCGCGATTAGCCGCGGCTATCCCGAACAGCCCGACTGAGCTAGCCGGCCACTTTCGGTTTCACTTTTAGCCGCGCGGCTCAGCTCTGAGCGCGCGGCTAAAGGGTTAATAGCGCGCGGTGCCGCGATCGGCACTGCGCGCTATTAGAGGCGGGTCCCGGCTTCACTATGACGCCGGGCCCGCCGCGATATGACGCGGGGTTACTGTGTAACCCCGCGTTATATCAGGAGAGCAGGACCAAGGGCGTACCTGTACGCCCTTGGTCCTTAAGGGGTTAATAAAAGTTCAAATCACCCCCCTTTTCCCATAAAAAAAAAAACCATGTAAATAAAAATAAATATTAACATATGTGGTATCGCCACGTGCCTAAATGTCCAAACTATAAAAATATATCACGGTCAATGGCGTACGCGCAAAAAATTCCAAAGTCCAAAATAACATATTTTTGGTCGCTTTTTATATCATGAAAAAATGAATAAAAAGCGATCAAAAAGTCTGATCAATACAAAAATGGTACCTCTAAAAACTTCAGATCACGGCACAAAAAATGAGCCCTCATTCCACGCCATATGCAGAAAAATAAAAAAAGTTATAGGGGTCAGAATATGACAATTTTAAACGTATACATTTTTCTGCATGTAGTTATGATTTTTTACAGAAGTACAACAAAATCAAACCTATATAAGTAGGGTACCATTTTAATCTTATGGACCTACAGAATAAAGATAAGGTGTCATTTTTACCGAAAAATGTACTGCGTAGAAACGGAAGCCCCCAAAAGTCACAAAATGGCGTTTTTTCTTCAATTTCGTCACACAATGATTTTTTTTCCATTTCGCCGTAGATTTTTGGGTTAAATGACTGATGTCACTGCAAAGTAGAATTGGTGGCGCAAAAAATAAGCCAGCATATGGATTTTTAGGTGCAACATTGAAAGATTGATACAATAGATAGATAGAGATACAGATAGATATTTATATATATAGATAGATAGATAGATAGATAGATAGATAGATAGATGGAGATACAGATAAATAGATAGAAAGATACAGATAGATACAGATAGATAGATAGGTAGATAGATAGATATGAGATAGATAGATAGAAATATACAGATAGATAGATAGATAGATAGATAGAGACAGACAGACAGACAGATAGATATTAGATAGATACAGACAGACAGACAGACAGACAGATAGATATTAGATAGATAGAAATATACAGATAGATACAGACAGACAGACTGACAGACAGATAGATATGAGATAGATAGATAGAAATATACAGATAGATAGACAGATAGATAGATACAGACAGACAGACAGACAGATAGATATACAGCAACAGAAGAATGCAGCAGCACACTGCCAGCACAAAGATATAGGTGAAACATGAATATGCAGTTAAAACATGGAGAGCTATACAGCTATGGTGTAATAGATGCAAATGTGAAACTATGAAATAGTGAGGCACTTAGCTCGCAAATTTGTCTCCGCCGGCGGTCAAATAGCTTGGACCGTCCCACCGCGATAAGGTAGCCTCCTGGGACGGACCCTACTCTGTGAATATGCCTCTGTGTGAACAGTTCAGTAAGCATGGCAGGATCTGGAACATCCAAGACACCTTATATACACACCTGATAGAGGTGGGTGGGGTGCAAGGCCAACATGGAGGTAGCCACTCCCCCGTATGTGCAATGCAGACAAAGAATAAGTCAGCCAGCACTTTAGTTGATACCAAACTATTATATGGACCTGGCCTACAGGTGCACGCTACTAGGCTAGATATACAGCAACAGAAGAATGCAGCAGCACACTGCCAGCACAAGGATATAGGTGAAACATGAACATGCAGATAAAACATGGAGAGCTATACAGCTATAGTGTAATAGATGCAAATGTGAAACTATGAAATAGTGAGGCACTTAACTCGCAAATTTGTCTCCGCCGGCGGTCAAATAGCTTGGACCGTCCCACCGCGATAAGGTGGCCTCCTTGGGACGGACCCTACACTGTGAATATGCCTCTGTGTGAACAGTTCAGTAAGCATGGCAGGGTCTGGAACATCCAAGCCACCTTATATACACACCTGATAGAGGTGGGTGGGGTGCAAGGCCAACATGGAGGTAGCCACTCCCCCGTATGTGCAATACAGACAAAGAATAAGTCAGCCAGCACTTTAGTTGATACCAAACTATTATATGGACCTGGCCTACAGGTGCACGCTACTAGGCTAGATATACAGCAACAGAAGAATGCAGCAGCACACTGCCAGCACAAGGATATAGGTGAAACATGAAAATGCAGTTAAAACATGGAGAGCTAAGTGCCTCACTATTTCATAGTTTCACATTTGCATCTATTACACCATAGCTGTATAGCTTTCCATGTTTTAACTGCATTTTCATGTTTCACCTATATCCTTGTGCTGGTAGTGTGCTGTTGCATTCTTCTGTTGCTGTATATCTAGCCTAGTAGCGTGCACCTGTAGGCCAGGTCCATATAATAGTTTGGTATCAACTAAAGTGCTGGCTGACTTATTCTTTGTCTAGATAGATAGATAGATATGAGATAGATAGATAGGGGATAGATAGATAGATAGATAGATAGATAGATAGATAGATAGATATGAGATAGATAGATAGATAGATATGAGATAGATAGATTTGTTTTCAGAAAATATAAGATTGCTATCACACCTGTCATAAATAAATCATGTGGATTTTGTTGCAGAATTGCTGTTGTGAATTTGAAATTAAACTACTGAAATATAATAAGTACACTTTGTGGATTTTACGGATTTTTGGATTCCGTGTGGATTTTTTTCACATCCCATAAAAGAGATTTCTTAAGATTTAATTCTCCTCACTGGTTCTGCAATACACTGAGGCTTTGGCAGAATCATGAGAAAGCTCCCTTAGAACATGTTCACACAGCTAAAGTCCACACTGATTAGAACACAGAATCGATGCCCATTTCTGCATGCAAATCAGCACGGCTTTGCACCTTCCCTTAACTTCAGTTGGAAATTCCACACTACACTCAAAAAACCATGTCTCCAATTTTCAGCATGGAAAAAAGTGACATGTCACTTTTCTCTCTGTTTTTGCATGAATTCTGCCATTGAAATCAATGGGAGTTTTAAGATCTGCATCAAAAACCTGATGCACACGAAAATCCACTTGGATTGGAAATATAGATTCCTCACAGATTATGAGGCAGAATTTCCTGCCTCTTCAATTCGCCATGTGAACATGCCCTTATAGCACCAGCTACAGTTCTGTTGCAGACAGCAAATCCACAATACAATTTTATCGCTGTAAATTTTGCTGCAATGTCTGCAACTGAGGATTTTTTTTACATATTTCCTCTTTTTTAAAGGGGTACTCCGGTGAAAACCTTTTTTCTTTTAAATCAACTGGTGCCAGAAAGTTAAACAGATTTGTAAATTACTTCTATTAAAAAAATCTTAATCCTTCCTGTACTTATTAGCTGCTGAATACTACAGAGGAAATTATTTTCTTTTTGGAATTCTCTCTGATGACATCACGAGCACAGTTCTCTCTGCTGATGTCATTATAATAATAACAACAACTCTTTATTTATTGTTGTCCTTAGTGGGATTTGAACCCAAGGCCCCACCACTGCAAGGCAGCAGTGCTAACCACTGAGCCACTATGCTGCCCTATGCTGCCCATCTGCTATGCACGGTTGCTAAAATGGACAGAGATGTCAGCAGAGAGCACTGTGCTCGTGATGTCATCAGTGTTCCAAAAAGAAAGGAATTTCCTCTGTAGCATTCAGCAGCTAATAAGTACTGGAAGGCTTAAGATTTTTTAATAGAAGTAATTTACAAATATGTTTAAGTTTCTGGCACCAGTTGATTTAAAAGAAAAAAGGTTTTCACCAGAGTACCCCTTTAAGTTGCATACACATTGTCCTCAGGTTTTATATATATATATATATATATATATATATATATATATATATATATGTATACTAATAATAATATATATATACTAATACTATATATAATTACGCACTGAGAGAAACAGTGGCTTTCCAAATACAGTGTGTGAGAATGACAAACCATGCCTTTTACATTCTGTTTGATCATTTCTGTATTCATCACAAATATTTTCTATGTTCACACTTCACACATAAGCTGCTCTTACCATTATGTTTTCGTATTAAAAATTTACACTTTCCATCCAAACTTAGGGACTTACTTGACAAGTGATATTTGGAACATCTGTTATTTTAACATTTACATCTGCCAAACCAGTACAAATGAAGTGAATGTGGTGTTTGCTATAAAGTGCTTGTTATTAATTTGAAGAACTCTATATCATTCTGTAATATAAGTGTGAACTGTTAGCAATCCGAATAATGAGAATTATATTATATTATACAGCATTTAGAACTAGTTCCCAGGCATTGCTGTAATACTTTTATAGATTGATACAAAACAAGAGATACAAAACATATTTACTGCAGCACGGATCACA
Organism: Hyla sarda; assembly: GCF_029499605.1. Taxonomy (NCBI): domain Eukaryota; kingdom Metazoa; phylum Chordata; class Amphibia; order Anura; family Hylidae; genus Hyla; species Hyla sarda. The sequence continues at coordinate 201,359,642 of NC_079189.1, forward strand.
CTTGAAACCATAGAACAGATCAAATGTCCAGCAGAGGGAGGTTGCGTAAAATTTTGTAGTTTATTCCATCATCACAAACCTCACTGGTAGGTGGACAGTGAAAGGCGTGTTTCAGGTGCAGGGCACCCTTAGTCATACCAGGTACGACTAAGGGTGCGCCACACCTGATATTCATCATTTCCTGTCCACCTACCTGTGATGTCTGTGATGATCGAATAAACTACAAAATTTTATGCAATATACCTGCACTTGACATTTGCTCTTTTTTATAGATTGACTTTTGCATCTCTTGATATTACAGATGACTTGGTAAAACGGTTCCAATCATAATATCCGCCCAAAAGTGAGATGGAACATTTAGCGAACATACACACTTCGGAATATCCATCCAGAGGTGTTCCAGGCGGAGATTCAGGTGCTGCTTCCTCCCATTGTCTTCAAATTCAAATTCTGGACTCCGCCGTATTCAGGATTTACATGTAACATTTAAAGTGATGCATGGAAGTGACAAATTAATAAAACTACTACACAATGGGGGAGATAACTCAAGACCCGTGTACAGGAAAAAAAAGAGCCTCTGGAAAATAAAAGAAGCAATCTGATTGGTTGCTATGGGCAACTGGTCAACATTCCCTCCGTGCAGGTTTTGATAAATCTCCCTCAATAAGTTCTATTTTAGCCAAATGGCTACCTTATAAATATCCACATTCCCTTTTAGCACATTGGTGCCCAAATGCTCTTGATGCCACACCTAACAATACTTTTGAGATATATATATATATATATATATATATATATATATTTACTATATATAGGTTGACAACTACTCTTCAGGTGTTTTTTTTTTTTTTTTTAAGATATATGATAGAATGTGTCCCTTTAGACAGAAATGGACAAATCAGGACTTTATACTAAGGCTATAATATATATATACCATTGACCACCGAGGAGGTCACTAGAACCCTAGAATTCTCATCCACTAAAGTTAAATAAAATATAACTTTTAATGTATATTCCTTTTTAAAAACCTCAACCCACGCACTGTATGTGGGTGGTGGGACTGCAGTCCATGCTAACTTCATCTTACCCATGCCCCGATTTGTCGCCACACATAGTGGCTTTCTCATGGGTGATAGAGTAAATGGAATCCAAACAAGCCAAATAACCTCCCTCCTAGGATGTCACACCTGGCTGTGCCCGGCAGTGCTCTGCGCATTCCATCAGTGGCGGTGGTGATGTTTAAAGTGTTTGCACAGCCTCTGCTGCACTTCAATCACCTGTGCTTGTGCAGTAGTTTCTGATCTCCGTGACTGAGTCAAAGTGTTTGTGCAGCAATTGGTTTGCATCTGCATCAGAGGAGAATCAGCCAATAAGGAGGAGGACCATGGGTGCAAGTCATCTATTTGTCAATGCTCCTGTTATTCATTGTTCCAGCGCGGAGGTCACTGACAAGCAGTAGGATGATTGGTGGAGGCCCACATTGTTGGATTGGTCTTCTCTGTGATCAGTCAGAAGTTGATCAATGGATAGTTGTTTCCTGTGTGTTGTGTCAGTCAGGTGGGACTTCATAGGAGGAAGGTTCTATAACCCTCTTTCTGGCAAGTTTGGACATCATTCCCCCTATTGCCCTTGAGAGAGACACAGTGTGTGGTGAAACATTGGTGGGGGCTCGGGAGAGGGTTGTGCATTAGGTTTTACTATCTACCTACTTGATCCAGTGTATAAAGCGAGACAAGTGTGGATTGCAGTCACACCACCCAAATACACAGTCCAGTGCATGCACTGAAATGTTGTAACACTGTGCATATACACATCAAAGAGATCAGTAGGTTGAGGTATATAGTCTTTAAAAGGCATAAAGTTAAAATATATTTTTATTTATCTTTAGTGGATGTCATATCTAGGCTACTAGGGACCTCTTAAGCATGAATGCCAACAAAATAAGGTCCTTCCTATGTGTAAGCTCAAAAAGGGATAATAATATAGACAAATGGGGGTTCACATAGAACCAAAACTAATAATGAAACCTAATGGTGTGAGAAACATGCAACATGCAAGACCCCCAAGACCACTACAAACATGCAGTAGAATAATTTTATTATATAAGAAATGCATACAGGTTACAATAGATAAAAACAGGATAGTTATATAGATATGCTTAATAATTAAAATAAAAGGTGTACTGGGGTGGAAAATCCTGTATAGGTTAATGTTAGAATACAATACAGGGGCCACAAACTGCTGCAAGGAAAAGTGCAAATGCTTAAAAAGTGCTATCAAAGACGCATAACCAAGGTGCAACAAGGTGCTAAAGCAAATCATTAATAGTAAAGTGCACACATGCAAAAATTGAAAACACAAGTTCATAAATAGTGCAAAAAAAACCAAGGTATAGCAGTAGATAATGTAAGTAAACACGTATCAAGAAAACCAAGACTCATGCCAGCCCCACACCACAACTCCAACGCGTTTCACCAGGAGCAGCTTTATCCAGGAAATAATTTTACTGCATTTTTGTAGTGGTCTTGATCTTTGGGGGTCTTTCATGTCGGTGGGACCTCTTGAGCAGTTACTTGTATATATTTTGAATGCATTGACCTTTTATCCATTGGCCCAGTATTAATTTAGTTATACTAAGGCTAGGTGCACACCACGATTTGTGCCTCAGAGGCATGAATGCATTGGGAAACTGTCAAAATGGCATGGACCCCATGCATTTTAAAGGCCAGAGCGTGCACAGGTTTTGGTTTGGACTGAGAATTGTGGTCTGCAACACATCAGAACCATTACAATGAATGGGTCCCGGGCCTGTACAAGCACAAATATGTTATTTTGTCAGTTTCCGAAAGTATCTTTGCCTCGGAGGCACAAATCGTGAAGTGAACTTGTGATTTTTATAGATATGCCAAAAGGCCAATAAAGCAGCAAGGTAACTGCACATATTTTATACTTTTTTATACCTGTAGGGATTATTTGTCAGGTATATTACACAAGGTCTTAATGAGAATTATGCATTTGATGGGCCCCATTACCTATTACTGAGTGCAATGTGACAACATTCTCCCTAACTGCGTTATCACAGGAAGAGCAGCTGTTCCAGTTTTCTGTCATTAACAGAAGACAATTAGCTTCTCAGTTTGTCATATTTCTGCTGCTTTAGCAACTAAGTGACATCCTTGTCCATACTTGTTCATGAACATGATAAAAGGTGCACCAAGGAATAGTCATGAATCTCAATGTGGTAGCAGAGAGAGGATTCTAACCTTCCTACACATGTACTGCATATGATTAAGGAATTTCCTGTCATAATGATCATATGATTATAATGTGTGTATTCATTATGAATGGGCACACAGTATGTAGGGCTTTGATGATTAAACATATATTGTTACAGCCATAGTAAAGACACTGACACGTTTAATAAAAGAATAATCATGGTTAGCCTTAAGCTGCGATGAGCGGAAAGATCTGCTACGGTTATCAAGTAATGAGAGGCACTTCTGTGCATAAAATATCATAGTAATAAAGTCCTGGGGGAAAAAAAAGTGTGGAAACTCACTCATTAGCTGGTTCTGCTAATGGGAATGGTGTCCGTGCTGTGGAAAAAGTGCAGGAACTCAGTTCCCATGCGTTGCTATGGGACTTGAGCCCTGGTAATACTCTAGGACTGATTTAGCTGGACCCTGAGATCATACTGAATATGTGATGTTTCTCTCATTGAATTAGAGTGACTAAACTTAGGTGGCTACAATCACTTAAAAAAGCTCAAGTATCTTTTGCCACCATGTTTAACAACAACAGTATGAAAGAGTACTCCCCACTTAATTGTCATTTCCATTTTATATTCTATTCAACCATTTTTTAAGGTATTCCCATGGGTTAGAACCTATAGCTGTTTACAATTAAATGTTGAAAACCAGTATATTGTTATTTACAATGACCTGTATTCTTCTTCCTCCTCCTCTTTTTCTTCTTCTTTCTTCTTCCTTTTCTCTGTCGCATTGTTTGTGCATCATACTTTAGTGTAGATTTTTCTCTCTCTCCATGAACCAGAAGGCTCAGAATTAAACTTGCTATGTAAAACCACTGTTCACAAGATAACATGCTCATTGTTGAGGGACCGACCCCATGAGCACTCGCCAATTCTCGGAAACCCCATAGAGAGTGAATGGAATGCTTGCCATTGACAACTTTTCCTCGTTCTCCAGATCAATGAGAGTTCAAGCGGTTTGACCGCTTCAATTGACTTGTATACTCATATCCTGGGGATAGGGAGTAACATGCTCAGATGAGCATATCCTTAAAATTTTGACATGCATGTTGATATGCAGTCTTTGGGGCTGTCAGAAAAATTCTTGTCCACTGGATATGACCATAAAAATACAAATTGTATGTAACAGGTGTTGGGGACCTACATTTTTTCACAAGAGCTACAGATCTAGCAAATCTATTTGTTCCCCAGATGACTTCCAATTTTGTAAGGGTGTCTTTTTATACCCTCTTTACCCTGCATCCTCATTCAGCATGTTCCTCATGTCCTTGGGACATCTGATTGTTGTGGTTTATGGTAACTGGATCACTTTCTTGGGTTCTTGAAATAGATCTTTCACCCTTAGTAACCAAACCATACTATCAGGGAGACTATTTTATTATGTAAAGCACAATAACTTTTTCTTGAAAAAAAAAAAAAAAAAAAAAAACATTTTTGGCTTTATTTACTTTTTCTACTGGTTTATGTTTCTTTATGTCTATATGATCCCTTGCTGCATTGAGTTTTAACATTTGTACAAGGTAAGAAAGACATGGCTGCTTTGAGGGGCATTTGTCAAATCTGTACCTTCTTCTTGTTCACTTTAGAGCAAAAAAGTTTCGGAGAAAGTGGCGGCCGTGCACCAAATGACCACAGAACTGCTCTGGTTAAATGTTGCAGAGTAATGGCGGCCATGCAACACTTGTATTAAATTTTGCACGGTCCTCAATACAATTGTCAAATAGAGAGAGTTAACCCTGCCCTGTGATAACTTCTAAATCTGGCCCGCACGACTTTTGAGACTTTTCACAAAAAGTTGCAGATGATAAATTAATGACTAGTATACAAAATGATCTAGATAAGAACACTTCATGGTCAGGAAAATTAAAAGGGCTAAATGAAATGTTGCAGAAAAAGTCACACGGGGCAAGCCTGTGACAAATATAGACCAAAAAAGCAGTCTTAACAGATTGAAAAATTCCCCTCTTTGTTCCTAAAACAGCACCACACCTGTGCACAGGTTGTATGTGGTATAGCAGCTCAGCCCCTTTGATAAAATAACAGTTGTACGAATAGGTACTTAATACCTACCTTCATAAATGGAAATGGTGGATATGGTGAAACAACAGAATTCTTAGATAAGGCCTTCGATATAGATACAATTTTTTTTTTAATCTCGATCATTCCTTATTTTTATTTATTTTTTCTAATCACAAAGGAATCTTTAAGAAACTATTGAACATTTGCACATAACTAATATAAATCATAACAATATAAAAGTATATGTTTTTTAATTATAGGGACTTGATGAGAGCAATGGGAATTTTACAATTGGGTAACTCTAATCTTCATATTTATTTGCCTTAAATTCAATCCCATTTGCTTTTTATGATTTGAGTTATCTTATTTTATTCATATGATTTTTGTTTCCTTTGTTTTTTTTTTTTTTTTTTTTCCTTTTCTTCCTTCGTTTTAAGGCCCGATTTTCCCTCTTTCACCCCGAACCAATGAGCAGAAAACACAGAAGGAGTTTGGATATCCTTGTAAGTTTTTGTTTGATTTTTTCCTTTTTATGTTTTTATTATTAGTATTATGTTTTGCCAAAGCAAATTGGTAAATTGTAATATCTTCTGGAACATTTGCATTAGTAAATATGCCCCATATTGGAGAATATATTATGGCATATACAGCAGTTTCCCGGTTTAAAAATAACACAATTTTGGTGGTAGCATCTTATGCTCAAACATTTGGGACTTTTAAGCATTTTTACGCTGCCAAAAATTGGCACAAATTATGGCAGAAATCTATGTCAGCTCATAGCTTGGAGATTTCTGTAATAGATTAGGAACATCTTGCTACAGCACCTTTTGCCTTAATTCCCTCTGTAGTTGTTAGTACACAAACCCAATAGACAATTATAGGTTTGCCTCAATTTTTAACACCTTCCTTGTCACCTCGAGTCCAATGTGTGACGCTTCTGAACGGTAACTGCCGATAAGAAAATGGTGTGTTAGTAAATAAAGAATGTTTTAAGAAAAAACATATGGAAGAATTGAACATATGTTGCTGATCATTACGTGTCAATAGACTTTGAAGAGGAAACAACACATGAAATATGATAAATATATTCAAGGAATCAACTATAAATTATGTGGTAAATCATGCATTTACATTTTATTGTGTCAGGAACTGAAATTGTAAAAGTAGAGCGCTACATTAATTATATTTCCCCGACATGTAGCATGTTCCCGTCTTATTGCCTAAGGTCCGCAGTAGCTTGCCTGCATTGACATTGCTTCTAGTAATACATTAATTTACAGTAGTGGAAAAAAAGTTACTATGGAATAAAAGCATTCTAATTTACCTGTAATGGTTACATGACCATTGAATAATGTACATATGCCAAGCAGATGTACAAGTTATATTGTTGATGTAAAAGAAGACACGGGACCGCTTGTTTTATAATATTGAGACAGACATAGAGAACATTTCTTTACATTTTACATTTTTGCACCACAGTGGCCATAAGTTTGAGAAACTTAACAACTTGCTGTAAAGAAATGTATAGATTGAGCCTAAAATTAGCTAAAGACATTTATTAATTCAGAACGTTTAACACAATTTATCCATCTAATCCATCCATCCTTCATTACTAATAATTGAAATGGAGTTTCCCAACTGGTAAAGTTATCCCCTATCCACAGCATAGGACAGGGGTATTCAACTATTTTTAGTAGGGGTCCACTTGTGCAGGTCTTCATCCAGTGAAAGTCCAAGCTGAACGCAAAGTCCTGGTTCACAGCTAGTGGCCGCAGAGCTGTGCAAGAAATAGGTGCTGCCTGTTATAAAATATTATTATTACCTTAAAAATAGGTCACAGGGTAAAACAAGCGACTGAAGTATGGAGGATGTAAATCTACTGTTCCCTGCATAAACTAAATACTAAAACACACTGTCCCCCTAAATATAATACTGTCACATACACTGTACCTAAGTATTATACTGCCACACACGATGCCAAAGTATAATACTGCCACATGTTCTGCCCCAAAATATAATATTGCCAAACACTGTGACGTGAACTGAATAACTATACTTCAGTGTCCCTTAAAACAATTAATGAGTTACTTGTGACAATGAATGATTCCACTGTGCCCCCTTATGAACTGCCACTATGCCTCCCATGAACTGTGTCCCTATGCCTCTGGTGAACTGTATCACTATTCTCCCATATGAGCTGTGCCACTTTTTTCTCCATATCAACTGTGCCTTAATGTCCCCCATATGAACTGTACCCCTTTGCGACACCATATGAACTGTATCACTATGTCCCCATATAAACTGTACCATTATCCCTCCCATGAACTGTATTACTATGCCCCCATATAAATTGTGCCGTTATGCCCCCTATATGAACTGTGTGTGTTAAAGACAAATACAAATAAATGTAGGCAGTGTGGGTAAATCTTTCTCTTGCAGGTTCCCTGAAACGACTGGAGGTCCAGATGATTGGCGGCCATGGTCTAGATCTGGACCGTGGTCCGCTAGTTGAGTACCATTGGACCACTGCAATCTTGATAGGGGTGACCCCAGTCTTCCTTTAGAATGGATACTTGTATTCTCCATAAAACAGTTGGAGTCTGACTGCCGAGACCCCTCCCCCCCCCCCGCAATCTCCCCAGGAACAGAGCACCACGACCCTTGCATGAAGCGGCGTCCAACACCCCTCCCTCCATTTAACTTTATTTTAGAGCCAAAGATAGCCGAACCACTCTCCCATAGAGATATATGGAGGGGGCGTGTTGGCTGCCACTTCATGCATGGCCAGCTCTCCATGCTTATGGATAGTGCCGGGACATCATACAGGAGATCATAGGGGGTTCCAGTGGTTGGATCTCCCGCAATCTGATACTTATCCCCTATCCTTTGGACAGAGTATAGGTTTTTCAGTGTGATATATCTCCTTTAAGCCTTCTGGGCATGAATTTCATGGAGCTTCACAGGCTGCTACTGAAATCCTCCTCTATGATGACATTGCATAACTGATAGATGTTAGAGATCTTGCCCTCCATTGCCTTCCATTTGAGGGTGCCCCACAAATGCTCAGTAGGGTTTAGATCTGGATGCTTGGTCAGTCCATCTCGTTTACCCTCAGCTTCTTAAGCAAGGCAGTGGTCATCTTGGATGTGTGTTTGGGTCATTATCATGTTGGAATATTGCCCTGCGACCCAGTCTCCAAAGGTAGGGGGTTATGTTCAACTTCAGTGTGCAACAGTACATGTTGAAATTCATTATTTCCTCAATGAACTGTAGCTCCCCAGTGCCAACAGCACCCATGCAGCCACTGATCATGACACTCCCACTACCATGCTTGCCTGTAGGCAAAACACACTTGTCTTTGTACTCCTCACCTGGTTGCTGCCACACATGCTTGACATCATCTAAACCAAATAAGTTTATCTTGGTCTCATCGGACCACAGGACATGATTCCTGTAATCTATGTCCTTAGTCAGCTTGTCTTCAGCAAACTGGTTGTGGGCTTTGATGTGCATCATCTTTAGAAGAGTCATCCTTCTTGGATGAAATCCAGGCAGACACACTGATAGGCTGACCCTTCACCCCTTTAAAATACTAGAAATACTGGCAGCACTCTTTTTCCCACAGACAACTTCTGGATATGATGCTGAGCATGGGAACTCAACTTTTGTGAACGACCAAGGCGAGGCCTGTTCTGAGTGGAACCTGTCCTGTGAAACCACCATATAGTTTAGCCTTTAGTGCTGCAGCTCAGTTTTAGAGTCTTGGCAATCCTCTTATAGCTTAGAGAGTTCTTTGCCATGAGGTATCATGTTGAACTTTCAATAAATAGTATTAGAGAGAGTGAAAGTGATAACACCAAATTTAAGACACATGCTCCCCATTCACACCTAAGACCTTGTGACTCTATATAGAAACATATAATGTGTCGGCAGCTAAGAACCATTTAGCCCATCTAGTCTGTTCAATCTTACGAATACAATCAATAGTCCCTGGCCCTAGCTTATATGAAGGATAGCCTTATGCCTCTCTCTATCTTATATGAAGGATAGCCTTAAGTCAGAGTGCACCTGTAAAATGTTAGCTAAAGTTATTCAGAGCATGAATTGAAGTGTATATAGGGAGTTATAACTAAATGACTGTAGAAACTCAATGGGGGATATTTATCAAAGGATTTAGACAGTTTTTTCCCATCTAAATTTGTCGCATAGAAAGTCGCAGAAATTTGTCGCAGTCTAAATATGTGCGACTATTTTGCAACTTTTGCTTTAGAGGATTTTTAGAACATGATGCATTCTAGTCTATTTTAGACGGAAAAATGCATTGGTGCTGAATTTATCAAAAGTGAATATTCAGCAACAAGTCACATCAGCTGAAAGTACGCTGAAATGTCAGACCATGCTGAAGCATGTTTAACCCCTTTTTCAATTTTTGCACTTTCATTTTTTCCTCCTTACCTTTAAAAATTCAAAACTCTTTAAATTTTGCACCTATAAATCCATTCGATGGCTTATTTTTTGTGCCACCAATTCAGCTTTGTAATTACATCAATCAATTTACCCAAAAATCTGTAGCGAAACGGAAAAAAATTCCTTGTGCGACAAAATTGAAGAAAAAAACGCCATTTTGTACATTTTGGGGGCTTCCGTTTCTACACAGTACATTTTTCGGTAAAAATTACACCTTATTATTCTGTAGGTCCATACAATAAAAATTATACCCTACTAAAATCGGTTTGATGTTGTCGTACTTCTGAAAAAAAATCATAATTACATGAAGGTAAATTTATACATTTAAAATAGTCATATTCTAACCACTATAACTTTTTTATTTTTCCGTGTATGGGGCAATATGAGAGCTAATTTTTTGCTCCTTGATCTGAAGTTTTTAGCGGTACCATATTTGTATTGATCGGACTTATTGATCGCTTTTTATTCATTTTTTCATGATATAAAAAGCTACCAAAAATATACGCTATTTTGGACTTTGGAATTTTATCGCGCTTACGCCATTGACCGTGCGGTTAAATTAATGATATATTTTTACAATTCGGACATTTCCACTTGCGGCGATACCACATATGTTTAATTTAATTTAATTTTAATAATTTTTTTTGGGAAAAACTTTTATTAGGGAAGGGGTTAAATGATCTTTATTCACTTTTTTTTTCCACTCTTTTTTTGCAATGTTACAGCTCCCATAGGGACCTATAACACTGCACACACTGATCTTTTACATTGTTTAATTGTTTCTCATAGGAAACTATTGATCAATGATTCTGCTGCTTGACTGCTCATGCCTGGATCTCAGGCACTGAGCAGTCATTCGGCGATCGGACACCAGGAGGCAGGTAAGGGGACCCTCCTCATGTCCTACAGCTGTTCGAGATGCCGCGATTTCACCGCAGCTATCCCGAACAGCGCCCTGAGCTAACCGGCATTAGTTTAGTTTCACTTTAGACACGGCGAACAACTTTGAACGCTACGTCTAAAGGGTTAATAGCGTGCGGCACCGTGATCAGTGCTGCATGCTATTAGCCACGGGTTCTGACAGTTGTTAGAGGCCAGGCCCGACCCGCTATGACGCGGGGCCACGCCGTGGCCCTGCATTATAGAACGGGAGCGGACTCATGACGTACCGGTACGTCATGGGTCCTTAAGTGGTTAAATACAGTCTAAAGCATAAATCCCGAAGTCCATGCGCAGAATTTATCAAGAGCCATGCGACTTTTGATAAATTAGGCTCACAATAGACCGGCCTAACCCTCTGTAGTTTGGTCTGTATTGATGCGGGACATAAACAGCTTTCATAAATCTCCCCCAATGTGACTATCTTAACCCCTACATGACAGATTAGAGCGCTGCTCCATGCTATTAGCTCTGAGTAGATCATCTTAATTCATCTGTGCTCTATGTTCTGTAGAATCCGTGTCATCTTATTTTGTGCTTGGGTTCCGAGTTACTATTCCGTTCCTATGTAAGACACATTTTCCATTTTATTTATAATCTGTAGCAGTCATTTCCTTCTGCGCTCTTTGCGATGATCATCTACATTCAGTTTTATCCCGCTAGCTGCTGTAGCCTGAGATGGATCAACCTTCCGTGTTTTCTTCGCTTTGAAAGCAATCTCTCTGCAGGAGTTTCCACATCAGACGTAAACTAGATTACAGTAGACACACATTAGAGGAGGATTTTAACTGTATCAACACATGGATCTAGGCTGTGCCAGCTACCATTTGCATTGAATTAGTTTTGGAAGGAAATGCAGAGTAATAGTCCTCACATAATATTCTCACAGGCATGATCATAAACCACTTTTAAATGCAGTTCAGATGGCTTTTACTAAGCACTGGCCATCTTCTCGCTACCAATTACAGAACATGTTTATTAATGATACTTGTGTCATATGTTCTGTCCCCTTGAAAATCATTGTTGATGTTTTTGATTTCATAAACCATACTGTTCTAGATATATCAGCCAAGTCTCAGCTGTTTCATTGTTTGATACCTGTCACAATACAACACTGCTGGAGTGAGATGCCCCAATGTGTAAGAAGCAAAGCCATATTCTACCAGTCCCTCCCTATACAAACCCCATCTTGTAGAGTTTAATATGTAACTCCTGTCTTGATGGGTAATATATCCAGCTCAACAGAATCTATACTGCTGAGAGACCATGCTGCGTGGAAAATCCACTTAATGCACAGAACCTGCTGATCACATAGACATATCTCATTTCAGAGGATATTTCCACATATTTCTGATTCAGATGTTCAATATATATACAGTCATGGCCGTAAATGTTGGCACCCCCGAAATATTTCTAGAGAATTAAGTATTTCTCACAGAAAAGGATTGCAATAACACATGTTTTTCTATACACATGTGTGTATTGGAACTCAACAAAAAAGGGAGAAAGAAAAGCAAATTGGACATAATGTCACACCAAACTCCAAAAATGAGCTGGACAAAATTATTGGTACCTTTTCAAAATTTTGGAAAAATAAGATTGTTTCAAGCATGTGATGTTCCTTTAAACTCACCTGGGGCACGTAACAGTTTTGGGCAATATACATATCACACCTGAAAGCAGATAAAAAGGAGAGAGGTTCACTTAATATTTGCATTGTGTGTCTGTGTGTGCCACACTAAACATGGACAACATCAAGAGGAGAAGATACCTGTCTGAGGACTTAAGAACCAAAATTGTGAGAAAATATCAACATTCTCAAGGTTACAAGTCCATCTCCAGAGATCTAGATTTGCCTTTGTCCACAGTGATCAACATTATCAAGAAGTTTGCAACCCATGGCACTGTAGCTAATCTCCCTGGACGTGGTCGGAAGAGAAAAATTGATTAAAGGTGTCAACGCAGGATAGTCCAGATGGTGGATAAGTAGCCCCAAACAAGTTCCAAATATATTTAAGCTGTCCTGCAGGCTCAAGCAGCATCAGTGTCAGCGCAAACTATCCGTTGACTTTTAAATGAAATGAAACGCTATGGCAGGAGACCCAGGGGGACCCCAATGCTGACACAGAGACGTAAAAAAGCAAGACTACATTTTGTCAAAATGAACTTGAGTAAGCCAAAATCCTTCTGGGAAAACGTCTTGTGGAACAAGATAGAGATTTTTGGTAAAGCACATCATTCTACTGTTTACAAAAAACAGAATGAGACCTACAAAGAAAAGAACACAGTACCTACAGTGAAATATGGTGGAGGTTCCTTGATGTTTTTTTTTTTTTTTTTTTTTGCTGCCTCTGGCACTGGGTGCCTTGAATGTGTGAAAGGCATCATGAAATCTGAAGATTACCAACAGATTTCGGGTAGCACTGTACAGCCGAGTGTCAGAAAGCTGGGTTTGCATCTGGACAATGACCCCAAACAGGACAATTACCCCAAACATACGTCAAAAAGCACCCAAAAATGGATGGCAACAAAGTGCTGGAGAGTTCTGAAGTAGCCAGCAATGAGTCCAGATCTAAATCCCATTGAACACCTGTGGAGAGATCTTAAAATTGGTGTTGGGAAAAGGCGCCCTTCCAATAAGAGAGACCTGGAGCAGTTTGCAAAGGAAGAGTGGTCCAACATTCCGGGTGAGAGGTGTAAGAAGCTTATTGATGGTTATAGGAAACGACTGATTTCAGTTATTTTGTCCAAAGGATGTGCAACCAAATATTAAGATAAGGGTGCCAATAATTTTGTCAAGCCCATTTTTGGAGTTTGGTGTGACATTATGTCCAAATTGCTTTTTTCCTCCCTTTTTTGTTCAGTTCCAATACACACAAAGGGAATAAATATGTGTATAGGAAAACATGTGTTACTGCAATCCTTTTCTGTGACAAATACTTAATTCTCTAGAAAAATTTCAGGGGTGCCAACAATTACGGCCATGACTGTACACACACACACACACACACACACACATATATATATATATATATATATATATATATATATATATATATGCAAACAAAAAATGTTGCATTATTTTGCAATACCTTTTTTATTGGACTAACATCATTTTGTAGATACAAGATTTCGGATTCCTCCCTTTATCAAATCCAAAGCAAATCACAAGCAGAAGACACAGGTTACAATCTCACAAATATACAGTGGTTGTGAGGGGTGCATATTTGTGAGATGTAACCTGTGTCTTCTCCTTGTGAGCTTTGATTTGCTTTGGACTTGATAAAGGGAGGAATCCTGAAAGCTTGTCTCTACAAAATGCTGTTAGTCCAGTAAAAAAGGTATTACAAGATACTGCAACATTTTTTGATTTGCATCTTCATCACTGGACTAATACGGCTACTCAAATTTACTATATATATATATATATATATATATATATATATATATATACACACTAGTGTTGCTCGCGAATATTCGCAATGCAAATTTTATTCGCGAATATCGCATATTCGCTAATTCGCGAATACAGCACTATATATTCGCAATTACGAATATTCATTTTTTTTTCACAGTACACATCACAGTGATCATCCCTCTCTGCTTCCATTTTGTGTGGTGTAAAGAAGGCTCCAATACTACTGTGTGAGACTGGGGTACGAATTTTCGCATATGTGAATTTTTGCTTATGCTAATTTTCGCATATGCGGATTTTCGTATATGCGTATTTTCACATATGCAAATTTTTTGCATATGCAAAAACAAACGCGAATATTAAGAATATGCAAATTTTGCAAATATATGACAAATATTCGTCCATATATTTGCAAAATTTTGCGAATTCGAATATGGCCTATGCCGCTCAACACTACACACACACTGCTCAAAAAAATTAAGGGAACACTAAGATAACACATCCTAGTTCTGAATGAACTAATCGTATGAAATACTTTCGTCTTTACAAGGTTGAATGTGCTGACAACAAAATCACACAAAATTTATCAATGGAAATCAAATTTGTCAACCCATGGAGGTCTGGATACGGAGTCACACTCAAAATCACAGTGGAAAACCACACTACAGGCTGATCCAACTTTGATGTAATGTTCTTAAAACAAGTCAAAATGAGGCTCAGTAGTGTGTGTGGCCTCCACGTGCCCGTGAGTCCTCCCTACAATGCCTGGGCATGCTCCTGAGGAGGTGGCGGTCTCCTAATGGATGTCCTCCCAGACCTGGGCTAAAGCATCCGCCAACTCCTTGACAGTCTGTGGTGCATGGTGGTGGATGGAGCGAGACATGATGTCCCAGAAGTGCTCAATCGGATTCAAGTCTGGGGAACGGGCAGGCCAGTCCATAGCATCAATACCTTCCTCTTGCAGGAACTGCTGACACACTCCAGCCACATGAGGTCTAGCATTATCTTGCATTAGGAGGAACCCAGGGCCAACCGCACCAGCGTATGGTCTCACAGGGGGTCTGAGGATCTCATCTCGGTACCTAATGGCAGTCAGGTTCCCTCTGACAAGCACATGGAGGGCTGTGCGGCCCGCCAAAGAAATGCCACCCCACACCATTACTGACCCACCGCCAAACCAGTCATGCTGGAGGATTTTGCAGGCAGCAGAACATTCTCCATGGCATCTCCAGACTCTATTACATCTGTCACATGTGCTCAGTGTGAACATGCTTTCATCTGTGAAGAGCACAGGGCGCCAGTGGCAAATTTGCCAATCTTGGTGTTCTCTGGCAAATGCAAAATGTCCTGCACAGTGTTGAGCTGTAAGCACAACTCCCACCTGTGGACATTGCGCCCTCATACCATCCTCATGGAGTCTGTTTTTGACCGTTTGAGTGGACACATGCACATTTGTGGCCTGCTGGAGGTCATTTTGCAGGGCTCTGGCAGTGCTCCTCCTGCTCCTCCTTGCACAAAGGCAGAGGTAGCGGTCCTGCTGCTGGGTTATTGCCATCCTACGGCTTCCTCCACCTCTCCTGATGTACTGGCCTGTCTCCTGGTAGCGCCTCCATGCTCTGGACACTAGCCTGACAAACACAGCACACCTTCTTGCCACAGCTCGCATTGATGTGCCACCCTGGATGTGCTGCACTACCTGAGCCATTTGTGTGAGTTGTAGACTCCGTCTCATGCTACCACTAGAGTGAAAGCACCGCCAGCATTCAAAAGTTACCAAAACATCAGCCAGGAAGCAAAGGAACTGAGGAGTGGTCTGTGATCACCACCTGCAGAACCACTCCTTTATTGGGGGTGTCTTGCTAATTGCCTATAATTTCCACCTGTTGTCTTTTCCATTTGCACAACAGCATGTGAAATTGATTGTCAATCAGTGTTGCTTCCTGAGTGGACAGTGTGATCTCACAGGAGTATGACTGACTTGGAGTTACATTGTATTGTATAATTGTTCCCTTTATTTTTTTGACCAGTTTATATACAATTTTTTCATTCCTTGAACAAGGGGCCCCTTTGTAAATATTTTTTTTTGTTTAGTTTTTTTCATTTTTTCACAATGATACTGTTAAAGGCAATAAATCAGGTTATTGTGAAATAGCTCCATTATAGGGGTATTCCAGGAAAAAAAGCTTTTTTTTATATATCAACTGGCTCCAGAAAGTTAAACAGATTTGTAAATTACTTCTATTAAAAAATCTTAATCCTTTCAATAAATTTCAGCTGCTAAAGTTGAGTTGTTGTATTCTGTCTGGCAACAGTGCTCTCTGCTGACATCTCTGCTTGTCTCGGGAGCGGCACAGAGTAGAAGAGGTTTGCTATGGGGATTTGTTTCTAAACTGGGCGGTTCCCGAGACACGTGTCATCAGAGAGAATTTAAACAGAAGAGAACAACTCAACTTCAGAAGCTCATAAGTACTGAAAGGATTAAGATTTTTTTTTTTATAGAAGTAATTTACAATTCTGTTTAACTTTATGGAGCCAGTTGATGTATAAAAAAAAGTTTTTTCCTGGATAACCCCTTTAAATGTGGATTTGCTCATTTGTAAGAATCAAGGAAAAGTCAGGCAATGAAATCCTCAGAAAATGACCAATTGATCTGTAGAGCATTACAGTGAAAGGTGACATTAGTAGATGGACAAGATAATAGATAAAGCTTACAGTTCTGCCTCCCTTACTCTTTGAAGGTCAAATAGCATGCCTAGAAACCTTTCCCATTCATGTCAATGGGACAGCTGCTTTCTATTGTTGCCTATGTCCATGGGGGCTACAGTATATCACTAAATGCTGTTAGAAACAACTCATGCAAGATGTTGCCACCATAATAATGTCCCAAAGAATTACAATCAGAAAAAAGACACAGATTAGAAACAAAGAATATGTTTCAGCATCTGGCTGTAGTCAGTAAAAACTATTTTGGTAGTAGGTACCCTTTAAGATATAAAATATAAAGCAGTTTTATTGGGGGGAAAAAAAGTTAAACTTTTCAGGAAACAGAACCACATGTGTCCATAAACTGTACCTATTATCACAGCTAACCCCCCGGGCACTGCAATACCAGATGCGGCCCATGTATAAGTGTAGTGTAGTGTGTTTTGTTTTTTGGGCACTTTTTTTTAGAATACTTATTATGGAAAACTCAGTATTGCATCATTATTCATACAGGATGTTAACGTTTTGTAGTACCTTTGCATAAGATACAGTATTCTTATATCCTATCATTAATGCAGGAACCATCCAAGGAAGGAATTTTCTTTAGTTTGTGTATCCAGAAATTGTACAGTCTATAGCCTGATATGATATGTGCAGGGGCAATGCCAAGGATTGTAATTACCTGCTGTTGTGCCATGAGAGACCAAGTTTGGTTAAAGGGGTACTCCAGTGGGAAAAAAAATGTTTTTAAATCAACTGGTGCCAGAAAGTAAAACAGATTTGTAAATTACTTCTATTTAAATATTTTAACTCTTCCAGTACTTATTAGCTGCTGTTTGCTCCAGAGAAAGTTGTGCCGGTTCCCATCTGACCACAGGGATCTCTGCTGCCACCTCTGTTCATATCAGGGACTGTTCAAAGCATGAGCAAATCCACATAGCAAACCTCTCCTGCTCTGGACAGTTCCTGACACGGACACACGTGGCCGTAGAGAGCACTGTGGTCAGACTGGAAAAATCTACACAAGTTTCTCTGGAGTATGAAGCAGCTGATAAGTACTGGAAAGATTAAGATTTTTCTATAGAAGTAATATATAAATCTAAATGAATAAAGAAGCATGTAAATGCATTCACCATTCGGCGGAGACAGTTGCTTGATGGGGTCCGGTAACGGGGAGCTAGATCACAGCATCAGCGCAGGTGGGATGCCGCTCGGAGGCTACCCCGGCAGCCTCAAGGAGGCCGGAAGAAGCACGCACTTAAATGCAAAACTGCCAGCGTAGCCTCTGAGCGCCATTCCACCTTCGCTGATGCTGTGATCCAGCTCCCCGTTACCGAACCCCGTCACGCAACTGTCTCTGCTGAGCGGTGAGTGCGCGTACGTGCTTCTTTATTCACTTACATTGATACTTCATATCTTGTAAATGTGCACCCCACAGGAGATACAGAGTTTGTTTTGCTGAGGCTGCACTGTAATCCAGTACAGGTGAAATTAACCTCTTGTGTGCTTACTTCCTTACTTCCTATCTCATTGCTGCAATAGTCTGTTTAACTTTCTGGCACCAGCTGATTTCAAAACATTTGTTTTTCACTGGAGTACCCTTTAATGGTCAAATATTTATTCCCTAATGCATTTATACCATACATTTATAGCTATAACATTTCAAATGTTAAATGACTTAAATGCACATTTTTAGCAAAAGTAAAAAAACTGTATAGACAATGTAATCTTAGTCTAGACCAGTGTTTTTTAAGCTTGGTCCTCAGGACCCCCCAACAGGTCATGTTTTCAGGATTTCCTTAGTCTTTCACAGGTGGTAGAATTGTGTTGATGCCTGATGCACTGATCATAATTATATCACTTGTGAAAGAAAGAAAACGTCACCTGTTGGGGGTACTTGAGGACCGTGCTTGAGAAACACTGGTTAAGACAGTCTACAAATGCACGCGTTTCATCACAGTGGCTTAGGCTGTTTGAATATCTGTCACACCTTTAGACTAAGTTTGCACTATTTTTAGTTGGTTTATTTTTACCCCAAAAATGTCCACTTTGCATTAACCCACATCTCCTTGTCAAGTCTAAAAACACACTGAAAATATAGTGCAATGTTATTAAAATGAGAAACTCAAACGTCATAACAGATTCTAAAGCAGTAACACCAATCTCATTGCTTCCTTTAGCTGCCCCAAGCTCAGACAATGTCGCCCTTTATGTTGGCATCGTCATTGCTGTGATCGTATGCCTTGCCATCTCTGTCATCGTAGCTTTATTCGTCTATCGGAAAAACCATCGCGGTTTTGAGTCTGACATAATTGACACTTCTGCACTGAATGGTGGATTCCAGGCCGTCAACATCAAAGCTGCGAGACAAGGTGAGTGCTTCTAAGAACTGACAACAATTAAGTCAATTTTAGGCACCAGGAATTGCCATAGTTACAAGATGTAATCTTTTCTTTTTCTTCTCCTTGGTGTTGACCTTATGTCCAACCAGGAGCATATTAAAAAAAAAGACCCTTTAATTTGTTCTTAAAATGTGAATACCTTATTATGTTATAGTATGTTACGTCTATGCTTGGACCTGAAGTCTGTAGGGAGATTTTAATGACAATATATTATGTTCTGGTTTGTAATGTTGTGCAATTTTTTTTTTTTTGGGGGGGGGGTTTGCTGTCTGGGACCTCGGTCAATCTAAAGAATAAAGGGGACCTGGTTTTATGGCTAGTTGTTTTATATGACACAAAAACCTTAAACTTCCATATAATAATCTCACCCATTTATAAAATTTAAAGGGGTATTCTGGGCAAAAACATTTCATGCCCTATCAAAAGGAAAGGGGATAATATGTCTGATCGTGGGGGGCCCGCCGCTGGGACCCCCGGCGATCTCCCTGCAGCACCAGCATTCTATGCGGGAGCTGCGTCTCCACGCCCCCTCCATTCATGTCTATAGGAGGGGGCGTGACGGCCGTCACGCCGCCTCCTATAGACATGAATGGAGGGGGCATGGCGTGACAAACCCGGAGGTTTCCGAAACTGGAGACGCAGCTCCTGCATAGAATGCGGGTGCTGCAGGGAGATCCTTTGGATAGGGGATAAAAAAAAAATTCCCGGAATACCCCGTTAAGCTATTGCTACTAACACCTTTATTACACTCTAATGCCAATGCCTGAAATATAAGAAAAAAAACTTAAAAAATAATAATAAAAGTATTGTCCAGACCTTATCTATATAGCAGCAAGAACTGAAATCACCATGATACTGTATGTTCATTGCACACACTAAGTATAGTAAAATAAATTATATCTGCCACTCAAAAACTAAGGTGCAGGTTTTCTTTAAAGTAGACCAAGCGGAAGGCTTTGAAATTATTGGTGTTGTCTCAATCTGCCATGCTGCGTTGTTGCGATGCGTCACTAAATTGACTCCAGTTGTGTCGGGTTTGACAGCTAGATTTCCTTCACATCTGACAGAACAATCAATTTGGTCCAAAATTTGAATAAAGAATATTTTTTGCTTTTCCAAACGCACTTCTGTATTTTGTTTGTAGGAACATATCATTGTCAAAAAGAAGAACAGACGGGGACTATTACTGTGCAGCTACTGCATCACTCCCCCTGGATTTTGTTTGTCTAAAAAGCAAATAACTCTTACTTTTCCCATGTTGAGCCAGAATAGCTGAAATGTGAATATTTGCCACATGTGCCATCACGTAGGAAAAACATAAGACTGCGAAGAACACCATTCGTAAATGTCATGTGCTTCATTTGCGAAAGGTTTAATAAGCAAATTACATTTCCTCATCACATAATGGCTTTCAGGGGAAGCCCAGTAAATTGAAGATGTACAACAAGTACTATATCTTACTGTTGCTTTTCTCTTCCATAGTGCACGCATTAGAAAACGGAGTCATTTAATGTGCTGGTTGTGCTTCAGATAACATATGTTTACTAAACACAACTTAAAGCCATCTACACAGTCTATGAGCCCATTTTAAAGGGGTGCTCCACAGGAAGTTCTTTTCGTTTTGAATTTCTTTTCTGTCTGACCACGGTGCTCTCTGCTGACACCTCTGTCTGTCTCAGCAACTGTCCAGAGCAGGAACAAGTCCCCAAAGCAACATAGATAGAGGTGTCAGCAGAGAGCACTGAGGTCAGACAGATAAGAAATTCAAAAAGAAAAGAATTTCCTCTGCAGTATACAGCAGCTGATAAGTCCTGTAAGGATTAAAAAATTTTAATGGAAGTAAAATACAAATTTACAAAAAGTTTTATTTTCTGGCACCAGTTGATTAAAAAAAAATTGTTTTCCACTGGAATACCCCTTTAAAACATACAGTATGTGTCCTATGCCCAGTGAAATAGCACATACAGTATACATATGTTCACTGTGACGGTTCTTAGAGTCACCCTACCCCTTTGCTATTGTTGCCTGGGCTCCCAGAGTGAATATGGACTATGGAAGAGTGACTGAGTGGAACTTGGACTAGCTTCAGAGGCGGGCACGAGAAAGACCAGGACTTTGATGGACCTAAGGACATCCCTATTTCCACAGGTTGTGCCCCTCGGTTAATGTTGTCCAGTGGCCTAAAGTGCCTTGTTAGATATCTTATTAAAATACCTTTATTTGCTGTTTTCATGACACATACTGCACAAGGTACTAATTCTGCACACGGTCCACCTTCTGCACACGGTCCGCCTTCTGCACACGGTCCACGAATATTGCCTGTGGTATGCTGGGGCTTGTCATCTGGAAGGAGAAGTCGCTTTTGGCGCAGGGGGACACGGAGAGGTCCCTGGTCAGTCGGTCACAATTGGTGGCAGCGGTGGAATCTGACTTCTCCAGGATCAACACAACTTTCACTGGCGAGGAAGAGCCTGTAAGGATGAGGGATTTTCAAAGAGAGGTTCAATGGTTCCTGGGTCTCTTCTGCAAAGATCCTTCACAAGAGAGTGTGAACAGGGTCCTTACACAGCTGACAGAAGTCCATATAGTGAAGCTGCAGAATGTCATGGAAGAGATTTCCATGCAAGAGAGAGAAAGCCTTAATTCGCTTGCAGATTTGGGAAGTTATTCTCGAGGAGTCATTGAGAAACCGAGCACAAGTCCTGCCCACCCCAGAACAGTGCTTCAGGGAACAAGTCCACTTGCGGCTTCGCTACCTTAGAGATCAACCCATGGGCAGTGAAATGGCTGAGTTGCACAGATTGGTGCAGCAAGAAATGGAGCTCGAGGCTTATTACCGTGCACTGTACTGGTGGGCAAGCTGCAGGCAGCCGGAGCCAAACACAGCCTGTTCTTCAGAAATGACAGACTTCGGCTGGCCTGGTCTATTGTGGGATGCATTCGAGGAGCGGTACAACTTTGGCCGAACCAAGGCATACAGGCTCTGGGACATCCAGAATAAGCAGAGAGAGATGCTGTAGCAGCAATTGGAGGTACCAGACTTGGAACTGGATCTTTCTTGGCTGACTACCAGGAATGGTACCTCAAAGAAGACTACCTGTCCTTGTTTGAGGTTGATTTCTATAGTCCCAAGCCCTGTACAGCAGAGGAAACCGGCACAGACGAGACTGCTGATCTCTGTCCTCCCCTACCCCTGGATGGTATATCTGACCGCAACGCTCTAGCAGTATCCGGTCAGGACACCCCGGTGGAAGCGCGGACATCAGGGCTGAGTGCTTCTACACTCTGTCCAGCATCAGACACCGCTGGCAGCTCTGCAGCTACAGAGTGGACCGTGATCCCTTTACCGGTCCACCTCTAATCACAGGAAGTCGGCCTGGATCCCCAGAGGCTGTTTAACGGTACAGGAGCAAGCACAGTAGGTGCAGCTCCCCAGATGGAGAATTCCATTTCGGGAGATAAAGTGACCAGCTCATCTCCCCTGTGGCTATAGACGTTCTCGGGAAGTGACACAAACAGTATGTCTCCCCAGCAGCAGACGTTGCAACCGGGTGAGGAGGCAGTCGACCTCCCTTTCCACCTACTGATCACATCCCCAGCTGAAGTGCCTGCATCAGGGCAGAGTTCTGCTACACTCTGCCTGCACCGAACACCGCTAACAGCGGTAACACTCTATCTGCAGCTTCAGAGGGGTCCATGATCCCTGTAGCGGTCCACCGCGGATCGCAGGCAGTCAGCCTGGATCCCCAGTGGCTGTTTAACAGTACGGGAGCAAGCACAGTCGGTGCGGCTCCCCAGCTGGAGAATTCCATGTCGGGAGATGGAGTGATCGGCTCATCTCCTAGCGGTAGATGTTGCAACCGGGTGAGAGGCAGTTCACTTCCCTCTCCACCTACTGATCACATCCCTGGCTGAAGCGCCGGCATCAGGGCAGTGTTCTGCAACACTCTGCTCAGCACCGAACACTGCTGGCAGCTCTGCAGTTACAGAGGAGACTATTATCCCTACCGGGATTCTAGACATCGGTCCTGCCGGGATTCTAGACAGTCCGCCTGGATCCCCAGCGGCTGTGAAACAGTACAGGGTCTGGCAGTCAGTGCGGCTCCCCAGTTGAAGATATTGCAACCGGGTGTGGGGGCAGTCGGCGACCGCCGACACATGGAGGCTTTGTTTGGGAAATGTTGTTTGGGAGGGGCTCGGAAGCTAGCCTCCTTCCCACAGACTACGGGCCAGGTCAGGTCTTCCCCCTCCCCTGGCTAAGGAGGGGGGAGAAGCAGAAACATTTTTTTTTGAGGGGAGCCCCAGTGAGCTTCATGCAGGGTTTGCTGGTATTAGATTTTGTTGACGCCGCACACCCCTAACCGAGAGGAGGACCAGGACAACTGGGACTGGTGGTTGCGGCCCGGACAGCCCCAAGTGCATCCACATCGCACGCGGTCTGTCGTTTTTGTTAGAGGGAGTGCTGTGACGGTTCCTAGAGTCCCCCTACCCCTTCGTTATTGTTGCCTGTGCTCCCAGAGGGACTATGGAAGAGTGACTGAGCGGAACTCGGACTAGCTTCAGAGGTGGACACAAGAAAGACCGGGACTTTGATGGACTGAAGGACATCACTATTTCCACAGTTTGTGCCCCTCAGTTAATGTTGTCCAGTGACCTAAAGCTCCTTGTTGGATATCTTATTAAAATACCTTTAATTGCTGTTTTCATGACACATTCTGCACACGGTCCACCTTCAGCACTAGGCACTACATAGGGATACCTTTATTGAATTATCTTCCAGACTTACTGTCACCTGTATTGTCTTTACTGCCCCTTCTCCCCTCTGATGTCCTTCCTATAAAAGGAGACACTGGTTCCTCAAAAAAGAGAGATTTATTTTTATACCTGAAGACTGGTGTTGCCTGTTTTTTTGGATAAGGGGATGCGATAATCTCTAGTTCTGCCTAGGGATATTTCCTGTGGTATGTTGGGGCTTGTCATCTGGAAGGAGAACTCACTCTTGGCAGAGAGGTACACTGAGAGGTCCCTGGTTCGTCCGTCATACTCACTAAGGGGAACCTTGATTGGTATATTCCCAGTATATAAAACACACCACTAGGGTATATGGGAAAGCTTTATCAAATGTGAACTTGTTTCTTCTCGCTTCCATTGATGACACATTTACTAGACTGATTGCTACAATGTAAGTTCTATTGCAAAGCAATACCACTCTCCTGCCTACTGTTTGATATTGGACTCTGCGGGTATCCATTTATCAATCTGGTGCCTGGACATGTAAAATAAAAAGAAAATGTTTCTAGGTAGAACAAAGACACAGAATCTCCTAAAACATTATTGCAAATGTATTTTAGAATCATTCCATTACCGCCAACTGTTTTACCGTTTTAGTCATGTAGTGATTTTTTTTGTTCACCGCATGGTCAGCTTTTAAGTTACAAACACATTCTATACCACAGACAGACATAACATGTATATATGAAAAGGTTCCATGATCTATTTCTGCAGTGACATCCTTTTTAGACAGATGTGTTAAGCCTCTCATCATGATTTTCTTATTGTCTCCAGATCTCCTGGCAATTCCTCCAGACCTGACATCTGCAGCAGCAATGTACAGAGGGCCTGTGTATGCTCTGCATGATGTCTCTGACAAAATCCCAATGACCAATTCTCCTCTCCTCGACCCTCTTCCTAATCTGAAAATCAAAGTGTACAACTCTTCTGGAGCAGTAACACCTCAAGATGATCTGTCAGACTATGCGTCAAAACTTTCTCCTCAAATTACACATTCTCTACTGGAAAATGACACATTAAATATGAAGAACCAAAGTCTTGCGAGACAAACAGACCCTTCATGTTCTGCGTTTGGAACATTCAACTCACTTGGTGGACACTTGATCATTCCTAATTCAGGTAGGTAAGAAAAGGAGTGATCATAGTGCAGATAAAAAGTCAAAGACCAAAAATTTATTAGGATTAAGTGCCACTATATTTTCATTTAGTAGTGTTAATTGTTTATATATATATATATATATATATATATATATATATATATATGTGTACAATGAAAACATTTGGTGAAAGAAAATGGGCATAATACATCATGTATGGGGGATTGAATATCCGTAACATCTGGTCTGGATAGTGGGTCTTTTTGAAAGGTTTTCTTGTATCACAGAGCATCACACAGCATAGGTATATAAGGTATACCATTCATAGTTTTGTCAAAATTCCAGTGTACATGATGCAAATCAAATATGCTAAAATATTACTGGCATATAAAGCCAACAAAATCTCCTGTATCATTCCTTACATTTATATTACATAGTATGTTTTCCAAAGAGGACATGGTTTTAAATTAGAGAGACAAAGGTTGATGCAGTAATAATATCAGGAAGTATTACTTTACTGAGAGGGTAGTGGATGCATGGAATAGCCTTCCTGCAGAAGTGTTCGCTGCTTAAAAGGAGTTTAAGCAGGCATAGGATAGGTATAAGGCTATCCTTCATATATGATAGGGCCAGGGACTATTGATTCAGAATATTGGGCAGACTAGATGTGCCATAAGGTTCTTATCTGCCGATACATTCTATTTTTTTATGTGAAGAATACTCTGTTAAAACTTTCCAATAGTTTTCTCATAATACTATGACACCATAATAAAGGGTAATTCAAGTTTACCCCCAGGACTCCCCTATTCTATGTTACCCTATTTCAGTGTTTTCCAACAAGGATGCCTTCAGCTGGAGACACCCTAAATGGGAAACACTGCCCTACACAGGCCTGGCTGCAAGTACTCCTCCATTTTGTTGTAAGGACCATTATCCAAAGCTGACTTTGAACTAGGGTAACACCTTAAGGCTACAATAACTCTTATGGGTATTTTAAAAGGGTTATCCAGGAATCGAATAACAGAGATAATTTATTTCAAAGACCGCTCCCTGTCTGTCTCCAGGTTGAGTGTGGTTCTGCAGCCCAGTTCCATTGTAGTGAATGGAGCCAAGTTGTCATACCACACCGAAAGTGGAAACAGATAGGGAGCTGTCTTTGAAAGAAAATAGGTCTGTTTTTCGACTCCTGGACAACCCCTTTAACATGAACAATAAACTACTCTGCAAAACCACCTCAAAATCAGTGCAGTGTCAGTTGTGATACAGTCATGTAAGTTGATGTTTGACATGTGGCACAAACATGTCAAAAGTTAACATTAGTCGTGGTCTCTGTCAGGAGAAAAGATTTGATATAGCTCTTTACCTGGCTTTAACTAAAGACTGGAAGGGGTCTCAGGACTAAGGGCCCCGAGCAAGCTTAACTTATAAAATGTCTAATTAAAATGTAATTTAAATTACAATAACGCATTTAGGTAAAACAGTGTAGTTTTTATGTGCTTTGCGGTGCATTTTTTGCCCAGGTGAAGAAGCCCTAAGATGTCATTTACTTGCATGGCCACATTACCAGCCTAGACTTTTCAGAAATAGGCTTTCTGTGAGTTAACTTAACCAAGTGTTAAATATTCTGCACCATGCTCCATAGACAGATAAAGATATACTAAACAATGGAATTGGAATGCTCACCAACAAATGACAAGCCATGATAGTTCCGGCCAACATAAATTCAATGCATCTTTGCTTCCTTGATATAAAACAAAAATAGCTGAAAAAAGTACACTTTTCTTTATCGTTCCCTTCCATTGTATGTGTTGTTAGAACGCGAAAGTGAATGTTTATTTCCCTAATAAAGAAAGAAAAAATGTTTCTTTTATATCTTTTCTTACCATTTCACCTTATACCAATTATTTTGCTTTTGAGAGCCATAAGTAGGACTTCAATCGCCATGGCAACATTTCTCATATTGGCTTTAAGGACTTAAATCCAACATTGCCCTGTAAAATGAATTCTTTTATGGAAACATGAATGCGAGCTTGAAACATAAATTGCCTGTCTTCCCCTTACAAGTATCATTTCCTATTATTTAATTGATTTCTCTATTTGTTTCTTTTATCCTTTTATTCTTTAGGAGTGAGCTTGCTGATTCCTGCTGGGGCTGTTCCTCAGGGAAGAGTTTATGAAATGTATGTGACAGTGCACAGGAAAGAGAACATGAGGTAACTGCGTCTGCTCAAACGTCTTACTAAACTGAGATCACTACCACAGCATTGGTGGTCAATTCCGCCCCAAAGGAAAGCAAATCCGAGCCTTTTATGTGGACATGAAAGACCTTGTTAGTCTCTTATAGGCTTTACGCTTTAATATTGACAGCTCTGCATGTGTGTTTTCTTACTGAACTGTCACATTGACACCATAATCCTAAACAGCCCATCAGTAATCCCATATTGGGCTTGGAATGACATTAAGGGGGTTTGTGTAACAAGTTGGAGGACATCAACAAAACTTTGAAACAGCATTATAGAGTTACCAAATAATGATAATTGACCTATTATTTATATCACGTTTTTATGTTAACCATATTTTTTTTTTAGAATTTTTGGAGAGATTTGTTTTCAAATCTTCCATTTTAAAATAATCCTGAAATCTTGCAGTTTGCATTTTGGCCACTATTCCTAATAATGAACTCAGAATTTCTGTTCTCCTCCTTATCATCGCAAAAAAAAATGACAGTACAATGTGACACCCCTATACAGAAAAGATCCATGTATTTGGAATCCTGTACACCCCCCCCCCCCCTAAATACTATGGTACAGATTAGATTTCAAAGGAAGGTTTTTCCAATTCCTAAAGGGAAACTAACACTGTTCACCAGCACTAAACCCAAGACACAGGGTCAAATCCATGGTCTGGCTCCAGAGATACCCTTTGTATCAGCCTCCATTGCTACTAGCAAGCTTTGTACAATTGAGGTGGGACCCGGCATACCTAGCGTGTGCAAAGCCGGCTAGTGTGTGTGTGTGTGTGTGTGTGGGGGGGGGGGGGGGGGGGGGGGGAATTGGCTGTCAGTTTCTCTTTCAAGCGTACCCGTCAGATCCCAAAAAAATATTATTTTTTTAAGATATCACTCAGTACTTAATCCTGACCATGTACATCTAATTTTTATGTGTCTAGCACCTTTTTTTTTTATTATACTTTTAAGTTAGCTCACTATTCTGAATTCCTGTCAAAGGAAGGGGGTGTGGCCTCACTGTTCAGGTCTCCGCCCCCTCCCTCAGTATGCTGTCTGTTCACATCTCCCGTAGCATTAGCAAAACTACAATTCCTAGCTTGTCCTCACTGACAGTAGTGGGACACAAGCTGACACTGTAAGGATTTTTCCTCCAGCTGGAGCCCTGCACTCACAGCTGTCAATCAAGGAAGTGTGTCCATGACATAGGTGATGATGCATGGACACAGCAGGACTAGTATGTGTCCAAGCAGGCAGGGGGGCAGTTGTTCGACTGGCTTTTTCAGTATGAAATACTGAAAATTTTCTAATGAAAGCAATTGCTAAACTTATTGGTTTTGCATTCGTTACAACATATCAAAAGTTTCTGTATCTGACTGTGCCCATTTAATGTCTTGTCTGCCATTCACATATGGTCAAAAATAACTGCTAAGAGCTATGACCTTCTTAACCCTCACACATAGTCCCCAAATGTGAAGAAGTGTCACAAAGATGAGCAGTCTATTAGCTGCAGTTGTCTGGAATGGACTAATATTTTCTGTCACTCCTCAGCCCCTAAAAACTGTAGGCCTAACTTCTCAGTTGAGACAAAAACAAAATTCTATTTAATAGATGTATACTGACACTGAAAATTGTTTCCGCTCCAGTCAATGTTACACAAGTAACCCTTCCCCTAAAATATACTAGTATAATGACATTCAAACATGCAACGTTGCCCAGTTGCCCATAGCAACCAATCAGATCGCTTCTTACATTCTTAACAAGGCCTCTAAAAAATTAAAGAAGCGATCTGATAGGTTGCTATGGGCTACTTTGCCTCTTCACAAGATTTGATAAATCTCCCCCATTGAGTGTACACAGGAAAGGTGCGGCATTTTATATCCCACAGGAACAAAGAATTAAAGGGGTACTCCGGTGGAAAACTTTTTCTTTTTTTAAATCAACTGATGCCAGAAAGTTAAACAGATTTCTATATTACTTCTATTATTATCCTTCCAGTACTTATTAGCAGCTGTATACTACAGAGGAAATTATTTTCTTTTTGGATTTCTTTTCTGTCACAACCACAGTGCTCTCTGCTGACACCTCTATCCATGTCAGGAACTGTCCAGAGCAGGAGAAAATCCCCATAGCAAACATATGCTTTTCTGGACAGTTCCTGTTTGCTATGGAGGTGTCAGCAGAGAGCACTGTGGTGCTTGTGACAAGAAATCCAAAAAGAAAAGAACTTCCTGTGGATCATACAGCCCCTAATAAGTACTGGAAGGATTAATAATTTAATTTACAAAGCTGCTTAACTTTGTGGCACCAGTTGATTTAAAAAAAAAAATTATAAAAGTTTTCCACCAGAGTTCCCCTTTAAGCATTTTATAATTCAGTATATCTGATCTTTCATTTTACCAACATCTTCTAAAAAAGGGGGTGTCGGAAGACCCCCATACAGGTTCAGCTGACTTTATTAAAGGGGTTATCCAGGAAAAAACTTTTTTTTAAAGATCAACTGGCTCCAGAAAGTTAAACAAATTTGTAGATTACTTCTATAAAAAAATATTAATGCTTTCAGTACTTATGAGCTGCTGAAGTTGAGTTGTTATTTCTGTCTAAGTGCTCTCTGATGACAAGTGTCTCAGGAACCGCCCAGTTTAAAAGCAAATCCCCATAGCAAACCTCTTCTACTCTGCGCAGTTCCCGAGACAAGCAGAGATGTCAGCAGACAGCACTGTTGCCAGACAGAAAACAACAACTCAACTTCAGCAGCTGATAATTATTGAAAGGATTAAGATTTTTTAATAGAAGTCATTTACAAATCTGTTTAACTTTCTGGAGCCAGTTGAAAAAAAAAGTTTTTTCCTGGAATACCCCTTTAAGTATGGTCAGCTGAAGTTTCTATGTTTTTTTGTGCACTTTCTGGTAATAGCTGGCAGAGCTATCGGAGTGATACAAATGAATGGTACGCTATACGTGGGAAATGATTAAATCTCCTGGTGTAGGCCTCTGCTCACTGATCATGGTTGGGGAATTAGTCAGTCCCTTAGAGATACTGTGATTCACCAAGCGAAATAAAAATAAGTATGTGTCTGTGCCTGTGATTGAAATGTGCGAGTAAAAAGAAAATATAAACTTTTGATGTCATGTGTCCATGGGAACAGAGGAATCTGAGAGAGAAATATGCTTTAAATGAATTTCCACCCTAATTCACCTTCACAGTCATTGACACAATGCACTTGTTGATTAAAGGATTTCTTCTGACAAGTCTGACTGGGCTGATGTGTTCATCGTCTTGCTGGGTTCTTTTCAATCTCAAAAGACAACCTTAAATCTCAAAGGCATTCTTTTTAGTTTTATGTTTTTATCTTACAATACAGTTTGTGTATGTCTATATACCCTCACTGTACCACTTTACAGAATTACTTTTTATTTTTAGAATGTTCTCTATATTTGCATCACAATGAATGCAGGTTCACCATTTTCACCTTGAGCATTTGAGTCCTGGACTGATGTTCAGAGGAAGCTCAAAAATTTTGTATGATGAATTCCTGTTTTAATGTTTGTTTGCTTTTACAACAAATTTAGTGCTGCATATTTTTCTTCATTACTATCAGAAGAGTGTCACCTGACCAGGTGGGATATTAATGAGCAGCTTTATATATAACATTTCCCAGAATTCCCAGTGGAGTGCTAAATGGCTTAAAAATCTCCACACCGAAAGGTACCCCACTGACCCACGTCAATAAGGGTGGGTTCACACTACGATTTTACTGGACGGGAACCGGTTCTGGCTAGGGGGTAGCAAAAACCGGGCGTTCCCATATCCCAGCCGGACTTGGCTTGTATCTAATTCATTTCAATGAGGCGACCGGTTTTCTGACCGGACCTAAAACCATGGTATGCCGCTGTTTTAGTTCCAGTCACAAAACCAGATATGGGGCAAAAGAGAGCCAGCCGGAGTAACCGTTTGACTCTGGTTGGCTCTTGAAGGGATTAGATACAGGCTGGGTCAAGATATGGGAGCGCCTGGTTTTCCTTCCCCCAGCCGGATCCGATTCCCGTACAGTAAATTTGTACTACTCTAAGCCTCTTACCTACCATGTAGGATCAACCATACTCTACACTGATAAGGGGCAAACACCCTAAAGCAGGCTGGAGGCAAACAGTAAGTGTTCCGGACAATGCCGCTGCAGGCCCGGAGATCTCGGGGGTCCCCAGTAGTGGGATAGGAGATAAAGTGTTTTTTGGCGGAGTACCCCTTTAAGTATTTCCATTGGAAAAGATGTCTAACATGGCAAGTCTATATAGTTAGGGGTACTCTAACTCCCAGGATAAGGTGACATATTAATGAGCTGTTTTGCATATTGTTCTTCTTCTAAAATTTTAATATGAAAGGCAGTTTATTTTAGCCTAACAATGACTATATACTAATATACAGATGGATAGATAGATTCTAGACAAATAGATAAAAAAATAGATAATAAATAAAGGGAACACTATGATAACACATCCTAGATCTGAATGAATGAACTAATCTTTTGAAATACTTTTGTCTTTACATATTTGAATGTACTGACAACAAAATCACACAAAAATGATCAATGAAAATCAAATTTATCAACCCATGGAGGTCTGGATATGAGTCACACTCAAAATCAAAGTGGAAAACCACACTACAGGCTGATCCAACTTTGATGTAATGTCCTTAAAACAAGTCAAAATGAGGCTCAGTAGTGTGTGTGGCCTCCACATAACCGTATAACCTCCCTACAATGCTGGGCCTGCTCCTGATGAGGTGGCGGATGGTCTCCTGAGGGATGTCATCTCAGACCTGGACTAAAGCATTCACCAACTCCTGGACAGTCTGTGGTGCAATGAGGCTTTGGTGGATGGAGCGAGACATGATGTCCCAGACGTGCTCAATCGGATTCAGGTCTGGGGAACGGGCGGGCCAGTCCTTAGCATCAATGCCTTCCTCTTGCAGGAACTGCTGATACACTTCAGCCACATGAGGTCTAGTATTATCTTGCATTAAGAGGAACCCAGGGCCAACTGCACCAGCATATGGTCTCACAAAGGTCTCAGGATCTCAACTCAGTACCTATTGGCAGTCAGGCTACCTCTGGCAAGCACATGGAGGGCTGTGTGGCTCCCTAAAGAAATGCCACCCCATACCATTACTGACCCACTGCCAAACCGGTCATACTGGAGGATGTTGCAGGCAGTAGAACGCTCTCCACTGCATCTCCAGACTCTGTCACTCTAGTGCTCAGTGGGAACCTGCTTTCATCTTTGAAGAGCAAAGGACGGCCAGTGGTGAATTTGCCAATCTTGGTGTTCTCTGGAAAATGCCAAACGTCCTGCATGATGTTGGGCTCTAAGCACAACCCCCACCTGTGGACGTCGGGCCCTCATACCACCCTCATGGAGTCTGTTTCTGATCGTTTGAGTGGACACATGCACATTTGTGGCCTGCTGGAGGTCATTTTGCAGGGCTCTGGCAGTACTCTTCCTTGCACAAAGGTGGAGGTAGTGGTCCTGCTGCTGGGTTGTTGCCCTCCTACGACCTCCTCCACATCTCCTGATGTACTAGCCTGTCTCCTGGTAGTGCCTGCATGCTCTGGATACTACACTGACTGGTACAGCAAACCTTATTGCCACAGCTCGCATTAATGTGCCAATCTGAATGAGCTGCACTACCTGAGCCACTTGTGTGGGTTGTAAACTCCGTCTCATGCTACCACTAGAGTGAAAGCACTGCCAGCATTCAAAAGTTACCAAAACATCAGCCAGGAAGCATAGGAACTGAGAAGTGGTCTGTGGTCACCACCTGCAGAACCACTCCTTTATTTGTGGTGTCCTGATAATTGCCTATAATTTCTACCTGTTGTCTGTTCCATTTGCACAACAGCATGTGAAATTGATTGTCAATCAGTGTTGCTTCCTGAGTGGACAGTGTGATTTCACAGAAGTGTGATTGACTTGGAGTTACATTGTGTTCTTTAAGTGTTCCCTTTATTTTTTTTTAGCAGTGTAGATAGATAGATAGATAGATAGATGACAGATAGATAGATAGATGATATATTAAGAAAAGCAGCACAACCTGATAGTAGAAAGAAAATATATAGATAGATTAAACAGACAGACAGACAGACAGACAGATAGATAGATAGATAGATAGATAAAATAGTAAGAAAAGCAGCACAACGCCCTATGGCTTTACAAACGTTCAGGTAGATTTTTCATGACTGGTGAATATAATGGGGGAGTTTACTAAGACTGGCATTCCACTCACCGTTCTTAAGTAAACCCCCACCAATGTACAATCACACTGGATTTATCAAGAAATACACTCTTCGTCAAAAATTAAGGTGCATCTACCTGTGCAGAAACCTCAGAAATCTACCCAGCTCGGAGCTGGCACATATTTCAACTACAATTGCAGAGCAGACATAAAAGGGGGATTGATCAGTGTTGGTGAGCTATTTTTTCTCCGCCTTTTTTGTGTGCGAAAAACTGGAAAAAAAAATGCTCAACAATGGTTCAGGTCCCCCAAGTCAAAAAACATTTGTAGAAAAAAATGGGAACCCATTCCATAAAACTTTACTTTTATTATTCCTTTAAAAAAACTTAGTCCAAAAAAAATGAAAAATTGTATTACCACTTTAGCAATATGTAAGTGCGCCAAATTTACTAAATGGTCACATAACATGTGATAAATATGGTGCTAGTACACATTTTTTGGGCAATACCATTTCAGTACAACACAAACTTCATAATTCTGGAACTGCTGATAAAATAATAATAATAATAATATACCCACGCAAGCCACTTTTAAAAAATTCGATCTAGAGCTGCTGAAAAGTCACAAATTTTTGCGCAAAAATAAGTCATCACACAATAATTTGCGCCAGCTATATATAAAAACTGCTATACTACAAAACCTACACGGATTTGCCCCAGTCGCAGACTTTAATAAATTCCCCCAATGTACATAAAAGGGTGTCCCTCCTATGTCATATTTACTGTAGAATTATAAACCATATTAAGATATCAATTGCGTCTATTCCTTGAAAACGATATCTTAGTAACATTAACCAGATGAACTTTCTCCCTATGTCTCTGTTGTATGAACTGTACTTTCCTGACTTCTTCATGTTCAGTAACAGAATTATATGCTTGGCTATTTTTGTACGACTAGATCAATGCGGCAAATTATTATTCAAGTGGCAGTCCTGCCAAAACGTATTATTTTCATGTGACTGTGTAGTGCAGATGCATTCTTCACAATGAATTGGTTTATAGACACAGTCTAATCTTCTTACATCTCATCGAAGCATAGACTGCATTGGGAGCCTATCCAATAGTGAACTTCCAGAGATAATGCCCCTTTCACCTACTTCATTAACCACTTCTTGTAGAAGACTTTTTATACACTAGGACAGTATGAAGACTTTTACAGTTTTTTTGACTGTGTTTTGTCATTATTTCCTTATATGTTCCATTTTGGAACAAACAATTGTGCCAACTGGTTTAGAACATTATCACTGAATTGACGGTGTTAGACGTGATTTCAGTTGAAATCATGCATTGGCTTGGAATTCGTTAATTGGGACTTTTCGATTTGGTGCAAATGTTGGCTCAAATACCTTCATTAAAGGACAACTGCAGCAGCATTACACTTATCCCCTATCCAAAGGATAGGGGATAAGTGTTTGATCGCGGGGGGGTCCCCCCCCCCGATCTCCCTAACGGGGTGCCGCCATAAGCGCTCATGGTGAGCGCTAAGGCGCGTAGCGTCGACCTAGAGGTCGACGGTGACGCCCCGTCTCCTCCCCGTCCCCATACAGTTCTATGGGGGATGCATTTGTGCCTCCCCGCCTCTCCCATAGAGATGTATGGAGGAGGCGTGCCGGCCGCAACGTCATGCTGCGGCTGGCACGCCCCCTGCACGGGAGAGCCGCGGCCCCGTACAGGAGATCGCCGGGGGCCCCAGCGTTCGGACCCCCCGCGATCAAACACTTATCCCCTATCTTGAGTATAGGGGATAAGTGATTGTAACGCTGCATATGTCCTTTAACCCCTTAAGGACTCAGGGTTTTTCCGTTTTTGCACTTTCGTTTTTTCCTCCTTACCTTTTAAAAATCATAACCCTTTCAATTTTCCACCTAAAAATCCATATTATGGCTTATTTTTTGCATCACCAATTCTACTTTGCAGTGACATTAGTCATTATACCCAAAAATGCACGGCAAAACGGGAAAAAAAAATCATTGTGCGACAAAATTGAAAAAAAAACGCCATTTTGTAACTTTTGGGGGCTTCCGTTTCTACGCAGTGCATATTTCGGTAAATTTTACAACTTATCATTATTCTGTAGGTCCATACGGTTAAAATGATACCCTACTTATATAGGTTTGATTTTGTCGCACTTCTGGAAAAAATCATAACTACATGCAGGAAAATTTATACGTTTAAAAATGTAATCTTCTGACCCCTATAACTTTTTTATTTTTCCATGTACGGGGCGGTATGAGGATTGTTTGCGCCGTGATCAGAAGTTTTTATCGGTATGATTTTTGTTTTGATCGGACTTTTTGATCACTTTTTATTCATTTTTTAATGTTATAAAAAGTGACCAAAATACTCTTTTTTGGACTTTGGAATTTTTTTGCGCGTACACCATTGACCATACGGCTTAATTAATGATATATTTTTATAGTTCGGACATTTACGCACGCGGTGATACCATATATGTTTATTTTATTTTTTTTACACTGTTTTATTTTTTTTTTATGGGAAAAGGGGGGTGATTCAAACTTTTATTAGGGAAGGGGTTAAATGACCTTTATTAACACTTTTTTTTTAATTTTTTTGCAGTGTTATAGGTCTTATAGGGACCTATAACACTGCACA
Organism: Hyla sarda; assembly: GCF_029499605.1. Taxonomy (NCBI): domain Eukaryota; kingdom Metazoa; phylum Chordata; class Amphibia; order Anura; family Hylidae; genus Hyla; species Hyla sarda. The sequence goes on from NC_079189.1 coordinate 201,395,874, forward strand.
CACTGATCTCTTACACAGATCACAGGCGTGTATTAACACGCCTGTGATCAGTGTTATAGGCGCTTGACTGCTCCTGCCTGGATCTCAGGCATGGAGCAGTCATTCGGACACCGGGGAGGCAGGTAAGGGCCCTCCCGGTGTCCGGTCAGCTGTTCGGGACGCCGCGATTTCACCACGGCGGTCCCGAACAGCCCGACTGAGCAGCCGGGTCCCTTTCAGTTTCACTTTAGAAGCGGCGGTCAGCTTTGACCGCCGCTTCTAAAGGGTTAATACCGCACATCGCCGCGATCGGCGATGTGTGGTATTAGCCACGGGTCCCGGCCGTTGATTAGCGCCGGGACCGACGCGATATGATGCGAGATCGCGGCGCGATCCCGCTTCATATCGCGGGAGCCGGCACAGGACGTAAATATACGTCCTGCGTCGTTAAGGGGTTAAGGCGCAAATCCACACCAAAAATAAAATGACAGAGAAAATAGCTACAACAATAGAATGTAGAACACGTAAACAGTGCGCAACCAAAAAGTGGAAAAAGGACCCTGAATAATAAAAGAAACAACCTGATTGGTTGCTAGAGGAAAATGCAACACTTTTCAAGGCAGAAGTCTGGATGAATATCCCCCTAAATGCACAAATTAAAAACAGCAAAAAAAGGCCCTGGCTGTGCGAGCTTTACCTCTGTAAACCAGCCAAAGTCCCAAGGTCAGATTTAAATGCCCCACAGTCAGAAAGTTCTGCCTGGAATTCTGGGACAGGAGTCTGCACCTTTTGTTGGGCTGCATTTGTGCTAAAATTACAAACTTGCATGCGACAATTGATAATTTTGGCGCAACTACGCTCCACTTGATGCAAAAAAACATACATTGCAACATCATTATTGATACATGCCCCCCAATATAACTGCGATACTTACATACCACCATCTCCTCAGCCCTGCATGATTATCTTGTATGGGAATCGAGTAATAAGTGTGATTTTTATATTCACATTTTATTTGGGAACTCATAGTAATGTTATTGTCTAATATGGCATGTGTCCAGATGTCTGTAGTAAATCAATGCTTCATTTTTTCAGTTCATTTTTTTTAGGACTGTCCATTTTAGACCTCACTTTCTATTTCAATATATTTTAAGGTAACCTAATGTGTATGTGTGTGAGTTGGTGGATAGGGGCATTTTCAGTTAACAACCCTTCTAATCTGCTTATATAGCGCCACATACTGGAGGGTTTGTAACTCTGGAAGACAAAAGTTAAAGGGTTAGACATCTTATACCCTATCCAAAGGATAGGGGATAAGACGTCTGATTGTGTGGGGGTTCCGTCAATGGAGACCCCAGGGATCTCCCTGGTGCCCCCCAGCAGTCAATTAGAGCACCAGGTGCAGCGCCGGAGGCTCATGACATCACGGCCATGCCCCCTCCCATAGACTTGCATTTTAAGGGGGCGTGGCCATGACATCACAAGGAGGCTTGGCCGTGATGTGACAAGCCTCTGCCCTGCATTACCTGTCATCTGGCATGGAGTGAGGTTTGCTCTGAGCACCGGATGTCTGGGATGCTGCAGACAAGATCACGGGGGTCCCCAGTGGCGGGACCGACGCGATCAGACATCTTATCCCCTATCGTTTGGGTAGGGCATAAGATGTCTAGGGGTGGAGTACCCCTTTAACAATTGAAACATAGAAAACTTTAATTTTCGCACAGTAATTCTTTATTGAGCTGGAAAACAGAATATGAGGGAGGAGTCTTCAGAATTCAGAAAGTCTTCAGATTCTTTCAATTTTTCACATTTTGTTATGTAGCAGCCTTGTGCTAGAATCAACAAAATTGTACTTAAAGGGGCACTCTGTTTGGGCACAACCTTTTCCTCTTCGCACATGTTTATTTTGTTGCTTTGTGTATTATTTCAAATGTCATCTATTATTTTAAGAGCTAATCATTTTTAAAAAAAATAATAAAAAAGTGTAAATTGAATCATTTTTACCAAGATCAGTAACACATGGTAATTGACAATTCAGAGTGGGGACATTTCTGTCTCCCTTGACAAAGTGTGGAGAAACACTTCACATTCACACATAAGATTTGTAACAGGCTTAGCATCATTGCCAGGTCAGCATCTTCCAATGAGGAGAGCCTCCAACAGCATCATCCAATGAGGAGAGCCTCCAACAGCATCATCCAATGAGGAGAGCCTCCAACAGCATTATCCAATGAGGAGAGCCTCCAACAGCATTATCCAATGAGAAGAGCCTCCAACAGCATTATCCAATGAGGAGAGCCTCCAAGAGCATCATCCAATGAGGAGAGCCTCCAACAACAGCATCATTCAATGAGGAGAGCCTCCAACAGCATTATCCAATGAGGAGAGCCTCCAACAGCATCATCCAATGAGGAGAGGCTACAACAGCATTATCCAATGAGAAGAGCCTCCAACAGCATTATCCAATGAGGAGAGCCTCCAAGAGCATCATCCAATGAGGAGAGCCTCCAACAGCATTATCCAATGAGGAGAGCCTCCAACATCATTATCCAATGAGGAGAGCCTCCAACAGCATCATCCAATGTGGAGAGCCCCCAACAGCATTATCCAATGAGGAGAGCCTCCAACAGCATCATCCAATGAGGAGAGCCTCCAACAGCATCATCCAATGAGGAAAGCCTCCAACAGCATCATTCAATGAGGAGAGCCTCCAACAGCATTATCTAATGAGGAGAGCCTCCAACAACATTAACCAATGAGAAGAGCCTCCAACAGCATTATCCAATGAGGAGAGCCTCCAACAGCATTAGCCAATGAGAAGAGCCTCCAACAGCATTAGCCAATGTTAGCTGCTGCTGACGGGGAATGTGTCTCCCTCCTGATTGGATGATGCTGAACTGGTGGCGACGCTCAGCTTGTTACAGTGTCACTAGTTTCACCCATTCCCCCCCCCCCCCTTGGGGAGGGGTTTGTCCAAAGTTGGTGGCAGCCAAAAAAATAAGTAACCCTATATCCAGCTGCTGCCCCCTGATAAAGTGCTGCCTTAGGCAAGGGCCTTGTTGACCTTGTTAAAGATATAGGGCTGGGTATTGTAAAATGGTTTTATTTGATACCTAAGCAAAGTATGCAAAGTTTACCTTACTTCAAAGACTTACAAATTATGAAAAAAACTAACAAAAAAAACCTCAATAACTACAAGCAAAGTAGTAACACTGCTGCCCCCCACAATGGAAGCTAATAATGAATGGTCCCAGGAACAAGGATCACTTTAATGACTACCATCACCTGCTAGCGGGACAACCCTCATATGTGGCTTGTGTTCTAGTCGGATAAAGCATTTTATAATTATTTTTGCATACAGGCAGGTACAGTATAGGCAGAATATTCAGTATGTATGTTAGGCCATAACAGTGAAGGGTTGCACAGCTTTTTCTGTTTATTTTTGATGCACCGAGTTTGCTCCAGAACTACATGTCCTCTAAAATGGCTGCCTTTGTATTTCAAGTGGCACAGACCCATTTTCGGTTTCCATAATTTTTATATTTCTAGCTTTCCCATTTCCTAATTTGAGGAAGAAATCACTCTTCTTCATAGCATTCCATTTCTGACATTCTGTTGCGGCCTCATGTCACAACATAATTTCATGTTCTTGTTGTAATGTGCGGCTGCCACTGAACGAGATCCCTGGTGGTCTTCACTTTGGTATGCGCTTGTCAAGATGATCTCTCAAGTGACTGTCTCCACTGTAGACGCGGCATTGAGGTCATAATGATCTTTAAAAAATAGACTGTTTGGATTATAACAGAGAGAGCGCACATGAGCTAAACAACGACCAGAAATAACCTAAAAGTAAAATGGCAAAAAGCATCTTACGTTTAATACACAATACATCAAACGAAACACAAAACTGAAGCCACTTCATGTCAGAACTCTCTACAATTAGCTTTTGTTCATACATTTCCGAATTGTACAAACTAGATATACTCAGCACTCTATTTTATTGTAACCGTTACTTGCCTTCAGTTGTCATAGGGATCGTTCTCAAATTGTGTACTTTTGTATGTTATATTGAAAAGAACAAAGCTTCTCTGTTTATTATATTTTGCCTTTATATTCAACTGCATGTACACTAGGTAAAAAAAAAAAGTGTTATAATTCAAGTACTTGTTCCATGGAAAGTATTTTTCTCGGAAATATAGCAACGTCATCTACATTTTGTCTGCACAATAGCTACAGTATATCCACTAGAGACATATAACAATAGTTACAACTTGTGCATTTATCTGTGGCTCAGTGGTTAGTATTGCAGCCTTGCAGTCCTGGGCTCCTGGGTTCATTTTCTACACTGGACAACATCTGCAAGGAGTTTGTATGTTCTCCCCATGTTAGTTGAGGATACTCTAGTTTCCCAAAAATGTTCTGATAGGTTGTTTTGGAATTTAGAAATGATCCCCAATGTGGATAAGGACCGTTTTTTTTTTGAGATGACAAGCTCTGTATAGCACTTCTGAATATTTTGGCGTTATATACCGTATTTTTCGCCATATAGGACGCTCCGGCATATAAGACGGCGAAAAATACGGTAAATAAATAAATTATTACTGTGCAATTCTACTCGAACAAAACAAATGAAATGAATACAAAACATTACTGATACATTGGCCCTGATTCTCTAAGAGTGATGTATAGTTTTCTTTGTGGGTTTTGTTTCCTGACAGGTGTTTCCCTATGTTTTGCACTTTTCCCCACATTTAGTTTTTTTTTACACATGCTCTGATCTGTGGGGTTTTAGCTCAAATCCACCACATTTTCTGGAAACCTTTTGGATTTTCGAAAATCTTGGGACCATGCCCCTTTTCTCCGCGGCCACACCCCTTTTTGTTTTCTAAGTATAATGGAAAGTTGGTCAGGTTTCTGAAATTTTTTGGTGCAAATTCTGGCGCACAACAGGACAAAACAGGTCGGGTTTACAATAGTAAATCAGGGCCTTTGTGTTATGTCTGCTGTAGGGTCAAGTGGGCAGTACATGATCAGGCAAACCTTCCCCACCATGTAGCACAATGTATCAGTTTGATCATGGAGTCCCTGTAACCACACAAGTCCCTTGTACATATAGGAAGTATAAATTTACCCACAGAAACTGTTAAATCAAAACAATAACACGTAGACCAGTAGACTCAAATTTGAGATGTTTTTCACATAGTTCCAGATTTATTATACCTATACCTAAGATGAGATCTAGAGGCCATTAAATACATTTTTATGGTACACAATGCTGTTAAAGCGGTACTCCCGTGGAAAACTTTTTTTTTTTTTTTTTTTTTTAAATCAACTGGTGCCAGAAAGTTAAACATATATGTAAATTACTTCTATTAAAAAATCTTAATCCTTCCAGTACTCTTTAGGGGCTGTATACTACAGAGAAAATGTTTTTATTTTTGGATTTTTCTTATGTCCCGACCACGGTGCTTTCTGCTGACCACTGCTGTCCATTTTAGGAACTGTCCAGAGCAGCATATGTTTGCTTGAGGATTTTCTCCTGTTCTGGACAGTTCCTAAAATGGACAGCAGAGGTCAGCAGAGAGGACTGTGGTCGTGACATCAGAGAAATTCAAAAAGAAAAACATTTTCTCTGTAGTATACAGCCCCTAAAAAGTACTGGAAGGATTAAGATTTTTTTATAGAAGTAAGTATACAGCACCTAAAAAGTACCAGAAGGATTAAGATTTTTTAATAGAAGTCATTTACAAATCTTTTTTACTTTCTGGCACCAGTTGATCTAAAAAAAAAAAAAAAAAGTTTTCCACTGGAGTACCCCTTTAAAGACGAGAAACCTCTCCCTTTTATCATCCATATCAACATGACATTAATATTAATATCAATATTTTGTTTAGTTTTAACACTACCCTTCAAATCTACTTGTGATTTGTTTTTTGTTACGCCTGCTTAACCCCTTAAGGACCAGGCCATTTTACACCTTAAGGACCGGAGCGTTTTTTGCAATTCTGACCACTGTCACTTTAAACATTAATAACTCTGGAATGCTTTTAGTTATCATTCTGATTCCGAGATTGTTTTTTCGTGACATATTCTACTTTAACTTAGTGGTAAAATTTTATGGTAACTTGCATCCTTTCTTGGTGAAAAATCCCAAAATTTGATGAAAAAAATGTAAATTTAGAATTTTTCTAACTTTGAAGCTCTCTGCTTGTAAGGAAAATGGATATTCAAAATATATTTTTTTTGGGTTCACATATACAATATGTCTACTTTATGTTTGCATCATAAAATTGATGAGTTTTTACTTTTGGAAGACACCAGAGGGCTTTTCACAACATTTTCAAACTCGCTATTTTTCAGGGACCAGTTCAGGTTTGAAGTGGATTTGAAGGGTCTTCATATTAGAAATACCCCATAAAAGACCCCATTATAAAAACTACACCCCCAAAGTATTCAAAATGACATTCAGTAAGTGTATTAACCCTTTAGGTGTTTCACAGGAATAGCAGCAAAGTGAAGGAGAAAATTCAAAATCTTCATTTTTTACACTCGCATGTTCTTGTAGACCCAATTTTTGCATTTTTGCAAGGGGTAAAAAGGAGAAAATTTTTACTTGTATTTGAAACCCAATTTCTCTTGAGTAAGCACATACCTCATATGTCTATGTTAATTTTTCAGCGGGCGCAGTAGAGGGCTCAGAAGGGAAGGAGCGACAAATGGTTTTTGGGGGGCATGCCGCATTTAGGAAGCCTCTATGGTGCCAGGACAGCAAAAAAAAAACACATGGCATACCATTTTGGAAACTAGACCCCTCAGGGAACGTAACAAGGGGTAAAGTGAACCTTAATACCCTACAGGTGATTCAGAACTTTTGCATATGTAAAAAATATATATATATATATTTTTACCTAAAATGCTTGGTTTCCCAAAAATGTAACATTTTTAAAAAGGGTAATAGCAGAAAATACCCCCCAAAATTTGAAGCCCAATTTCTCCCGATACAGAAAACACCTCGCATGGGGGTGAAAAGTGCTCAGCTGACGCACTACAGGTCTCAGAAGAGAAGGAGTCACATTTGTCTTTTTTGAAGGAAATTTTGCTCTGGGGGCATGCCGCATTTAGGAAGCCCCTATGGTGCCAGAAGAGCAAAAAAAAAACACATGGCATACCATTTTGGAAACTAGACCCCTCAGGGAATGTAACAAGGGGTAATGTGAACCTTAATGCCCTACAGGTGTTTCACGACTTTTGCATATGTAAAAAAAAAAAATTTTTTTTACCTAAAATGCTTGTTTTCCCAAAATGTTTACATTTTTAAAAAGGGTAATAGCAGAAAATACCCCCCAAAATTTGAAGCCCAATTTCTCCCGATTCAGAAAACACCTCGCATGGGGGTGAAAAGTGCTCTGCTGGCGCACTACAGGTCTCAGAAGAGAAGGAGTCACATTTGGCTTTTTGAAAGCGAATTTTGCTCTGGGGGCATGCCGCATTTAGGAAGCCCCTATGGTGCCAGGACAGCAAAAAAAAAAAACACATGGCATACGATTTTGGAAACTAGACCCCTCGGGGAACGTAACAAGGGGTAGTTTGAACCTTAATACCCTACGACTTTTGCATATGTAAAAAAATATATATTTTTTTTTACCTAAAATGCTTGTTTTCCCAAAAATTTTACATTTTTAAAAAGGGCAATAGCAGAAAATACCCCCCAAAATTTGTAGCCCAATTTCTCCCGAGTACGGCGATACCCCATATGTGACCCTTAACTGTTGCCTTGAAATACGACAGGGCTCCAAAGTGAGAGCGCCATGCGCATTTGAGGCCTAAATTAGGGACTTGCATAGGGGTGGACATAGGGGTATTCTACGCCAGTGATTCCCAAACAGGGTGCCTCCAGCTGTTGTAAAACTCCCAGCATGCCTAGACAGTCAACGGCTATCTGGCAATACTGGGAGTAGTTGTTTTGCAACAGCTGGAGGCTCCGTTTTGGAAACAGTGGCGTACCAGACGTTTTTCATTTTTATTGGGGAGGGGAGGGGGGCTGTGTACATATGTGTATACGTAGTGTTTTTTACTTTTTATTTTATTGTGTGTCAGTGTAGTGTAGTGTTTTTAGGGTACAGTCGCACGGGCGGGGGTTCACAGTAGTTTCTCGCTGGCAGTTTGAGCTGCGGCAGAAATTTGGCCGCACCTCAAACTTGCAGCCGGATACTTACTGTAATCCTCCGCCCATGTGAGTGTACCCTGTACATTCACATTGGGGGGGGGGGACATCCAGCTGTTGCAAAACTACAACTCCCAGCATGTACGGTCTATCCGTGCATGCTGGGAGTTGTAGTTTTGCAACAGCTGGAGGCACACTGGTTGTGAAACACCGAGTTTGGTAACAAACTCAGTGTTTTGCAACCAGTGTGCCTTCAGCTGTTGCAAAAGCTACAACCCCCAGCATGTACGGACAACAGAAGGGCATGCTGGGTCTTGTAGTTATGCAACAACTGGAGGCATACTACTTTGGCTGGGGATGCTGGGGATTGTAGTTATGCAACAGCTGGAGACACACTGGTTTGCTACTTAACTCAGTGTGCCTTCAGCTGTTGCAAAACTACAACTCTCAGCAGTCACCGACAGCCAACGGGCATGCTGGGAGTTGTAGTTATGCAACCACCAGATGCACCACTACAACTCCCAGCATGTACTTTAGCTGATTGTGCAAGCTGGGAGTTTTAGTTACACAACAGCTGAAGGTACACTTTTCCATAGAAAGAATGTGCCTCCAGCTGTTGCAAAACTACAAGTCCCAACATGCCCATAAGGGAATGCTGGGAATTGTGGTGGTCTGCGTCCTGCTGTTGCATAACTACAGCTCCCAGCATGCCCTTTTTGCATGCTGGGAGCTGTTGCTAAGCAACAGCAGGAGGCTGTCACTCACCTCCAACGATCCCCGCCGCACAGGTCAGTCCCTCGTCGTCTCCGCCGCCGCCTCTGCTCCTGGGGCCCCGATCCCAACAGGGGTGCCGGGGATCGGGGTCCCCAGCACCCGGGGTGCACGTCCCGCACCCGCACCCTCCGGAAGAGGGGCAGAGCGGGTTGCGGGAGTGACAGCCGCAGCAGGCGCCCTGATTGGTCGGCCGGTAATCCGGCCGACGAATCAGGGCGATCGTGAGGTGGCACCAGTGCCACCTCACCCCTGCTGGCTCTGGCTATTCGGGGCTGTCTCTGATCAGCCAATAATTCCGGTCACCGGGTCGCTGGAGACCCGATTGACCCGGAATCCGCCGCAGATCACTGGACTGAATTGTCCAGCAATCTGCGGCCATCGCCAACATGGGGGGTCATCCTGACCCCCCTGGGCGATATGCCCCGATGCCTGCTGAACGATTTCAGCAGGCATCGGGCACCAGCTCCGCTCCAGATGGTTGCGGGGGGCCGGTAAAACACATGACGTTCTCATACGTCATGTCTCCTTAAGGACTCGGAAATGGAGACGTATGGGAACGTCATGTGTCCTTAAGGGGTTAAGTTAAGGTATGGTTGTCACACAATTCTGCATGCTGTTGTTCATCTATATTTGCTATGTCTGCAAACATTTTTATTATTTATCCTTAACATGGGTTAGATGACCTTTAGGATGTATTGATGTTTATGTTATGTCTGGTGTAGCGGCCAAAGTTCACAATTGCACAAGATACACTTGATGCGCTACAGATTTCTTCTCTGGCTGGTATCTAAAGGGACATCTCCTATGAGGTGACACTAAAGTCTCTAGAATCAGCCAGAAATTCACATTATCTAACACAGAATTAATTATGGTCTAGACAAAATAAACCAAAGCAAGAAGCCTCATGTGTGACTCACTGCGGTATAAAAGGCTGTATTTATAGGAAAGATGTTATTTGTCTGCAAGAGAATTTTCGGAGAATAGTCACATGTTGGATCAAATGTATTCAGGATAGGACGTGATACTGCAACATTTATCTGACTGAAGAACATCGTACTGGTGAACTGTACCTGCCAATAGTAATACACCAGTTTCATGTTCTTTACTGGGGCTTTATTCCTTATTTAAATGATATTCTGTGCAATGCCAGGGAAGTGCTTGCAGCCATCTTTGACCTATTTATTCAAGGTGTGATGTCTTCACCAATGTATCTTCAGCATTGTTGTTTATTTTCAATTATGATTTGTGTTGCATTCATAATGTGGAATTACTAAAATGAGGTGTCCACTCATATCATTATCCTTAAAGGGGTACTCTGCTGCTCAGCATTTGGAACAAACTGTTCCTAACGCTGGAGCCGGCGCCGAGAGCTCGTGACGTCATAGCCCCACCCCTCATGATGTCACACCACGCCCCCTCAATGCAAGTATATGGGAGGGGGCGTGATGGCTGAAGGGGTTACTGTATTGTATGCATCCATCACACAGTGTCTTTATCCTGTCAGCATTTCATGTTATCTCTTTGCTCGGAATGTAGCCGCGAAGGTTAATTAACCATATTAGGGCTTCCTATTCTACAAGTGTTATGTCTTTTACAATCATCTGTCTCTCCCATGAATTATTCCAGAAACCTCTGTATAACTAATATTATAGGCTAGAGATTATGCCGAATATTTGATTGATGGCAGGAGGGGTGCAACCCCCCTTTATTATGTGCTTACATACTGCTGAATAAACTAGAATGAATTTGATCGGACAAACTGTTGTTACGTGTTATTTCTGGTAGATTCATTCTCCTGGATCCAGATAAAGACTTAAATCAAGCTAACCACCGAAGTTCGGTACCAGGGGTACCTAGATAAGATCAGATCTCCTTACAACAGCTGTCACGCCCCCTCCCATAGACTTGATGTCATGAGGGGGTGGGGCTATGATCTCACGAGCTTCCAGCGCCGGCTCCAGTGTTCAGAACAGTTTGTTCCAAACGCTGAGCAGCAGAGTACCCCTTTAATCTCTACCCAAGATAGTGGAGTTATATTGATAAATGCTGTGTAAAATCCAGTCATTCAAAACCACTGCTTTGTGTCCCCCCTTTGGACAACTTATGTTGTACCACGTTATGTCAAGTAGCAGGAGAAAAGTTATGTGGTGGTTGCGGTCTCCCTAGTTTACAGTATGGGGTCTATATTTACACCGACTACCTACTACTCTAGGGCATCTGCCAGATACAAATAGTTATTAGATGTATTGTATAGTGAATGTTTATGTGTATAACTGGTTTCTTGGATTTCTTGCTCACTACAGACCACCCACAGAAGACAGCCAAACGCTCCTGACCCCAGTAGTATCGTGTGGACCTCCTGGTGCATTATTGACAAGGCCGGTCATTATAACAATGCATCACTGTACAGAAACAAATGCAGAAGACTGGAAGATCCAGCTGAAAGAACAGACTGTACAAGGACAGTGGCAGGCAAGTCAGCTGTCTATCTATTTATTTATCTCAACTATATCTATCTATCTATTATTTATCTATCTACAGTATCGCAAGTCTATCTACCTATCTATATACAGTATCTCACATAAGTGAGTCACCCCTCATTTTTGTAAATATTTTATTATATCTTTTCATGTGACTTCAGTGAAGAAATGACCCTAAGTTGCAATGTGAAGTAGTGAGTGCACAGCCTGTATAACAGTGTTTAACGGGTCCCGCGTTATAGATGGGGAGCGTATACATGACGTTCCATTATGTCATGTGTCCTTAAGGGGTTAAATATCGCTCTCACACCACTCTCTAATACTAGTCACTGGAAGTTCAAAATGGCACCTCATGGCAAAGAACTCCCTGAGGATAATGATGACCTAGGCTATGAAAAGATTACTGAGACCCTGAAACTAAACTGCAGCAGAGTGGGCAAGACCATACAGTGCCTTTACTGGACAGGTTCCACTCAGATCAGGTCTTGCCATGGTCGGCCAAAGAAGTTGAGTGCATGTGCTCAGCATCATATCGAGAGGTTGCCTTGCAGCCGCCATTTCTGCAGAGGTTGAAAATAGCTGAGGGTAAAGGTGATGGACTGGCCAATCATGTCTCCAGGCCTAAACCTTGTTAAGCATCTGTGGGGCATCATCAAACAGAAGGTGGGGGAGTGCAGGGTCTCTAACATCCACCAGCTCCGTGATATTAGAGACCATCTATTATATATCTTTATATGTTTTGTAAACATTTCTACATATCTGTCTATTTGTTGTACCATTATACATTTTCCTTTTATTTTTGTCCTAATTATATAAATGACCAGTATTCCTATTTTATCTACCAATGGTCTCCAACCTTTACCTCTACATGCTTGTAATTTTGCAACAGTTGGCGAGCCATACGTTGAAAACCATTTCTGTATACTATGTAAATGTTAATCCACTATAAGGCTATGTTCACACGCAGTACTGTTTAACCATTAAATGGCTGGAAAAAAACAGACAAAAATCAAAAATCAGTTGAAAAAAAAAGAAGCCTAAAAGTCTATAAAACAGTCACTGATCAGGGTTCATATGAAAACTGCTCGATACGGACCCCATATGACTCTACTGGAAAGAATGCAGATGATCATACAACCATATGAGAATGTACCTTTGGTTTAGTAGAACCACAGCTTATCTGAATGTTCCTAACCATAATGTTGCGTCTTTAGTTGGTCTAACATACGGAACTGGAAGCCATTTTTTTTTAAGTAGAATGTTTAGCAATATATGTGGGGACATACTGCTAGATCCCACATTGTGGAAATAGTTTCACCTCTTTATGAAATAATAATGACCATTCTGACTATGAGACAAATTGGCTACAGATTTTGAGTAAAGACATATATAATCTACATATAGATAGACAGATAGATTCCGTCACAGCTTGTACTACAATGTTCCCCATTGACAGTCAGGAACATACAAAATCTTAGCTGGTTTCTTACATTTTCCCTGCATCTAGTGGCTGATTTACTCCTTATGAACTGCTGCATAATTCTAGTTAGGTTGATAGACTTGACACTGGTGACACCTAGTGGCTAAAGTTTTAAGTGCAGCAAATTGCTAAATCACAGCATAACCATTAAGTTACAACTTTTTAATAAGCATAACGTGAACGATTCATCTGCTTTAATGATTTTAATAAAAGAAACTGAACATTTACACCATTGTTATTAATGGTGTCAATAATTTAAGCCAATTACTGTAACAAATAGAAACCCTTATATATTTTAACGTTTTATCAGTACAACTGTATATAGATGCCCACTGTCCATTCTCAGCAGCCATGTTGTTTTTCTTGAGAGACCCCTTTTTATTCTTAATGCGAAGATGAACCACTTGCCCTTTATCTGTTCAATGATATTGCTTTATACTCAGATTGTCTCCCATTAACAATTGTAGCCAATATGAAGATGACAACTTTATCTAGGCAAAGCTATAAAATATAGAAAATATATATAGAAAATATAAAAATAAATTTTGCATGTATTAGAAAATAGCATCTAAAACAGCATTTTACAAACAGTATGCCTCAATCTGTTGGGAAACTACGTATCCCAGCATGCAGGACAGCCAAAGGCTGTCCAGGGATGTTGGGAGTTGAAGTTTAGCAACAGCTGGAGGCATAATGGTCGGGAAACATTGGTCTAGAGTAATGACTATAATGACTGGCCCCCCAATAGAGAAGAATGGTGGGAGCTAAATATATAAATACTTCATCTCTCTTCTGTCCAGTCTTAGTTAGTAACGAATTAGCAGAAGTCACTAGTGAGTGGTTTCATCACCTATGCTCCCTGCTCCATTCATATCTATTACAGGCATCAGCACAATCTAAAACTACAGCTTCAACCATATAGTCATTAAGCAGAAGTGTACCTGCCATTCAGGGTGTAAAGTTATTTGACAGCTTCATTTAAAGCTCTAGTAGTGTCCAAACCAACGTTTTTACTCAATTATAAGACAAGATTTTTTATTCAGTAGGAACTACCTGCAAAAGATGATCTTCTGTTCAAGGTTGTTTTAAATTTGGACATTAAGGGATGAATACGCTATTTTTCTATGGCGGCCTGGCTCCCGGCTCCACTTCAGTGGCAGTCGCTTTGGTGCGCACCTCACAGTAGTGCCAACTCGGACTATTAAATCAAGCAGGCTAGGTATACATAGGGGGGGGGCATAAAATGAGGGAACGAGGGAACATGGAATTAGGGGAAAGAAGTGAGGGAACATAGAATGAGGGGACATGGAATCAGGGAATTGGACATGGAATGAGGGAAATGGACATGAAATGAGGGCACATGGGATCAGGGAAATGGACATGAAATGAGGGAAATGCAGATAGAATGGGGACATGGAATTAGGGAAGTGAGCATGAAATGAGGGGAGTGGATGTGGAATAATGAAAATGGACATGGAATGAGGAGAATGAAAGAAAGGGACATGGATTGAGGAGAATGGACAAAGAATGAAGGTATGAAATAAGGGGACATGGAATGAGGTAAATGCACATGGAATGAGGGAAATAGACATGGAATGAGGGGCATAAAATCGGGGAACATTTAAAAAATGGGAATGGGTATGAAATGAGAGGAATGGACATGAAATAAGGGGACATTAAATGAGAGAAATGGACATGGAATGAGGAGAAAATGGACATGGAATGAGGAAAATGGACATGGAATGAGGGAAATGGACATGGAATGAGGAAAATGGACATGGAAAGAGAGAAATGGACATGGAATGAGGAAAATGGACATGGAATGAGGAAAATGGACATGGAATGAGGAAAATGGACATGAAAAGAGGGAAATGGACATGGAATAAGGGAAATGGACAGGGAATGAGGGAAATGAACATGGAATGAGGGAAATGGACATGGAATGAGGGAAATGGACATGGAATGAAGGAAATGGACATGGAATGAGGGAAATGGACATGGAATGAGAGCAATGGACGTGGAATGAGGGAAATGGACATGGAATGAAGGAAATGGACATGGAATGAGGGAAATGGACATGGAATGAGGGAAATGGACATGGAATGAAGGAAATGGACATGGAATGAGGAAAATGGACATGGAATGAGGAAAATGAACATGGAATGAGGGAAATGAACATGGAATGAGGGAAATGGACATGAAATGAGGGAAATGCAGATAGAATGGGGACATGGAATTAGGGAAGTGAGCATGAAATGAGGGGAGTGGATGTGGAATAATGAAAATGGACATGGAATGAGGAGAATGAAAGAAAGGGACATGGATTGAGGAGAATGGACAAAGAATGAAGGTATGAAATAAGGGGACATGGAATGAGGTAAATGCACATGGAATGAGGGAAATAGACATGGAATGAGGGGCATAAAATCGGGGAACATTTAAAAAATGGGAATGGGTATGAAATGAGAGGAATGGACATGAAATAAGGGGACATTAAATGAGAGAAATGGACATGGAATGAGGAGAAAATGGACATGGAATGAGGAAAATGGACATGGAATGAGGGAAATGGACATGGAATGAGGAAAATGGACATGGAAAGAGAGAAATGGACATGGAATGAGGAAAATGGACATGGAATGAGGAAAATGGACATGGAATGAGGAAAATGGACATGAAAAGAGGGAAATGGACATGGAATAAGGGAAATGGACAGGGAATGAGGGAAATGAACATGGAATGAGGGAAATGGACATGGAATGAGGGAAATGGACATGGAATGAAGGAAATGGACATGGAATGAGGGAAATGGACATGGAATGAGAGCAATGGACGTGGAATGAGGGAAATGGACATGGAATGAAGGAAATGGACATGGAATGAGGGAAATGGACATGGAATGAGGGAAATGGACATGGAATGAGGGAAATGGACATGGAATGAAGGAAATGGACATGGAATGAGGAAAATGGACATGGAATGAGGAAAATGAACATGGAATGAGGGAAATGAACATGGAATGAGGGAAATGGACATGGAATGAGGGAAATGGACATGGAATGAAGGAAATGGACATGGAATGAGGGAAATGGACATGGAATGAGAGCAATGGACATGGAATGAGGGAAATGGACATGGAATGAAGGAAATGAACATGGAATGAGAGAAATGGACATGGAATGAGAGAAATGGACATGGAATGAGAGCAATGGACATGGAATGAGGAAAATGGACATGGAAAGAGGAAAATGGACATGGAATGAGGGAAATAAACATGGAATAAGGGAAATGGACATGGAATGAGGGGAATGAATATGAAATGAAAGGACACAAAAAGAGGGGACATGGAATAAGAGGAATAGACATCAAATGAGAGGAATGGAATGTCTCATAAAGTTTTTTTTCTTTTTTTCTTTAAAAAAGATCCAAAGTTTGGAGTTTGGCCATATAATCGAGCAAATATGGTAATATTTATTTTAGGGAGAAAATGCATCTTAACATAATTCAGAACTTGAAGCAC